>NC_072734.1:66319129-66619129 GCF_026930045.1 Uloborus diversus | reverse complement strand
ATTAAATGGTGCCCAACGCATGTTTTATTTGCACATCAAGGGGCTAAAAATGAAGAGAGAAAACACTTTTACCTTCGGTTTCCCAGGCATTCGTGAGTAGGCAGTGTGAACCTGAGCCAGGATGCCTAAATCCTTCATGTGCTGCGTTTCTTCTCTGTAGAGCTCAACCTGTGGATGGCGGCATCCCACAAAAAGAGTCATGTTGCCGTATTTTTTATTTTCTTCAAGGACATGGAAAGACAAGAGAAAATGGTGAGCACTTTCAAACTTAAATATAATATTTTTCTTGGCGTTTAAAACCTAAGGTTGCTTCGACGGTCTCAACCGGTCGACCTGTGACTAACCGGCACCCTAACCGCAGCGTTCTATGAGATCTACCGGTTAACTCGTTGCTACCATGTCGTTCTGTGAGCCTCACCGGTGGATTTACCGGTACCAATTATTGGTATTTTTCACCTGCGTGTAATTCGTCTGCGCCATGTTTGCGCAAGTAACCGGTGATCAACCGAAAGCGTTCGATGAAGCATTGGTTGGTGAACAACCGGTTAGTAATCACTGATGTCATTAGCTGTCATATAATCAACCGACCGGTCACAGTCGTCGAACGTAAGCAATAGTTGTAATAAGTAACTAGTCAGATTGAGTAAAAATTACAGATATTGCCAACCTAACACTGGAATTCGCATCTCACAGTTAATGGGAGAGTTCCCACTTTTCGCAAAAGTGTGGTCAAATTATGATACCACATCTGTCGTAGGGTGAACTGCTACTTTTATCGTGTTTCAGTTATCATGTTAAGAAGTTATTGAGTCGAAGTAAATGCTGTTTTATTAATTTATCAATAATATTCCCTAGTGGTTTACAAGTTTGTACAAATGGAAACTAACAAAACCGGTTAGAATTTTTTTCTATGCCACTGAATTCTTTTAAGTATGCAGGGTGCCCAAAAAGTCTTTGACACATTTTAAAAATTCGTAAAAAAGGGGGGAAAAAAAGGAAAAATTATAGCTATAAGTAATTGCTGTATCGTCACAGGAAGAATTTGTTTTTCTTACTGTGACGATACAGCCGTCGATGTAAATTGCTTCAAATCACACTTTTTTCTCTTTTTTCTTTTATTCCTTTTTTTTTTAAAGATGTCATAAAAAAGTTTTTGAACCTGTGAAGTATTCAGGTGCAAACCTCTTATTGATATGACAACTTTTTATTTTTCTATGAATGTTTAAAATGTGTCAAGGACTTTTCGGATACCCTGTATATTACAGAGCACACAAAAAATTAATTTCAGAAAGAGCCTCATGTATATACTTTATAAAAATAGTAACACTTTTACACTTTATAATACTTACACTTTATAAAAATAATAATTAAATGACAGAAATTAACCAAGATGTACATTATTATTATTTATTTTTTCATTTTTTATTTAGAGAGATTGTTTTATTTTTCTTGAAAATAAAGTCTATGTAATACAAGATGAAAGGGAAATACGAATATAAATATATGATTTAAACGAAATAAATATTTCATATCCGAGGGAACTATACGTTTTCATCGTAAAATGAAATTTTAATAATGAATTTTATTAAGATCAGATAAATTAGATTGGATTTGAAATATTAAAGCGGTAATGTCTACTCTGCTTCATAATCAGAAATGCATATCTAGCAATATTGGGATGCCTTTTCGACGAGGAAAATCAACGGGGAGATGCCCTTCTTAAGAAGATTACAAAATGTCTTCGTAAGAATTGAAATTCAAGTCACGAACGTAAACAAATAAAAGGTTACGAACTACCAACAACACGGAAGTTATTTTAAATCTATATTTTAAAATGACTGTAGCGGTGATATATTTTGAGTACAGGGTGATTCCACCGTCAGGTGTGGAACAAATTGGGTTGCTTTTTCCGTTTCATTTATCTATCGATCTACCTTTCTCTATCTATATCTATGTCTATCTATACCTATATCTATATATATCTTTATTTACTTATCTTTCTCCTTCTCTATCTACTTAACTATCTCCAAATCTATCGATATTTATCTATATATCTGTATATCTCTAGCTATATATCTCCATCTATCTTTCTCTTTATCTCTCTTTTTCTCTCGATATATCTATATCTATCTATCTATCTCTCTATGTATCTATCTATATCTATCCATCTATCTATCTATATCTATTCATCTATCTATCTTTCTCTCTCTCTATCTCCTCTATCTATCTATTCATCTATCTTTGACTATCTTTCTTTTTCTCTCTCTATCTCTGTATCTATCTATCTATCTATCTATATCTATCTGTCTACCTACCTATCTATTAGGGCTCGACCGATGGCATTTTTTGGCCGATGGGCCGATGCCGATTGTTGGCCGATTGTTCAAAGATGGCCGATGGCCGATGGCCGATTGTTTTCCTCCAAATGGCCGATTGCCGATGGCCGATGGCCGATGCCGTTGGCCGATGGCAAAAAAAAATCTAACAGAAATAAATTGATAAGATTGTCAGGGATTTAAAGGATCATTGATTCATTTCACTTTACTTCCTTTCTACGAATAAAGAATTGTAATCACAAAAAAAAAGAAAAAATCAGATTTCGACCTAAATTTTTATTTTACAATCACCCAATTTAAACTTCACAAGTTTTTTCGGCACATCTGTACAGGCATATGTACCTAAGAACATATAGATGACCGAAATATCTATTTTGAACGCCTCCTTAGTTAATTATCGCCAAGTCTCTTGTGATGGCTTCATGCGCGTAAACTTGCGTCACTCAAAAACGTTATGAAATAGTAAGTTGAAAACTCATACGTACGTAGTATCATCTAAAAGTTCGAGGACAAGTTGTTTAAAACCTTACCCTGAATAGTTCACATTACCGAAGTACATCTATCTACAAAATACTCACCTTGAACGACTATGCACTTCTGCCAACGTTGATGTGACAAAGAAATAACATAACGTTTCGTCGGACTTAGCTCCGTGTGACTTTTACCTGTTCCCAGCAAAAAAAAAAAAAACCATTTGCATGGACGCCGCTGTCTTCCGTCAGGAGAAGATAAAGCTGCATCACAGAAGGTAGCGAAAAATAGCTTCCAGGAGTGTTTCCAAGAGTTATATGAAAACTGGCAGAAGTATATAGTCTCTCAAGGTGCCCTTTTGAAGGTGGATGTGCTTAGGTAATGTGAACTATTTTGGGTAAGGTTTTATACAACTTGTCCCCCGAACTTTTGGATCGTACTATGTACAATCTGTATAGGGTGTAGTTATGCTTCTCCTTTTTTTACTGCTGTATGATGGAAGAGAAAGAACAACAGCAAACAATAAAAATAAAAAAATAAATAAATAAATAAAATAAGAATAAAGGAAGAAAAACACAGAGACTGTTATTATTAAGAGACAGGCGGTGTTAATAACCAATTGTTTCTTTTTTTTTTAATTGAACAAATAACTAAGATTTCAGTAATATTGTAATAATGTATGGATTTAGGTACACTAAACATCGTTAAAAAACATTAAATTATGCTGTTTATTCATTCAAAAAAAAAATAAGAATAAAACTATGAAACCGTCAACAAATTGCGCAATTAAAGTGGAAAGATTGCACGTAGACATTTTTTAGTCATCAAATTAAACAGAAAAGGGAACAGATAAATTACAATATTAAATATAATAGGAATATTTTTATACTTATTTAAAATTTATGAAAGGAAAAGTTTGCATTTTTCATAAAAGCTATAACCGTGACATAAATTTTGCGAAAAAAAAAAAGAAATAGCCACGAAAAGAGCGAGGTTCTTAAAACGCAGCCACAATAAACAAACTCAATATTTACATAAAGTTAATAACTGAATACATATACTACTTGATCTGATGTTTTCACACGTAATATTGAACAATTTGATTGTTTAATCTTTTATGAAGCACTACAAACAAATTCAAATTAAATTTTGAAATTTAACAATAATTTTCTGAAATTTAAAAAATTGCATAATAGAAAATTCTAAGAAACTTTTCTATAACAACATATTATTAAAAATATGATGAAAACGAAAATAACTTACTCATTTATTATATATATATATATATATATATATATATATATATATATATATATATATATATATATATATATATATATATATATATATATATATATATATATACTGAATACATATATATATATAGTTACTCACAACAGAAAAAAAAATCGATCGCTATTAATGATGCAAAAAAGGTGGCGCATTACGAAATATAGGTGAAAGAAGTATAAGAAATACGCAAGATGATATTTCTTGACCAAAATAAATAATCGCTAAATATTTAAGAAGTGCTTGAAACGACGAGGGTGGGTTAGGGGGGTCACCCTCTGATTTTGGAGTGACTCACAACTTTAAACTTCGGCCTCATTTTTTTAGTACAGAACCGCTACCACCAACGCCTCGGAAGAGTTTCTGAATCCACTTCAGCACTTTCGAAGAAAAAATTCAAAAGTCCCTTTGGTTTCCGAATTGTTTCCATTCAAAACGTCTTTAATCAATTTCTGACAACAATAGATAAAGCATGAAAAAAATATCTCTAATTTTATGAATGGTGTTAATTTTGAACACTTCAGAAGTACAAGTAGAGTTTAATTTCAGAAACTGTTTGATTTGGAGGAGGGGCACGCAAGTGTTCTCGGAAATACAAAAAATAATCGTAAAAAATAGAGTTCAAAATAATCATAAACATTGAGCCAGGACCCTTTTAAAACTTGCACCCGAGTTTGTTTTGACGTGCAGTGGCGGATTCAAAATATAGCTAATGTTGCAATTGCGCGAGAGGCCCCATAACCATACCGGAACCGTAGGAGTTACAAAAATGCTTATGATAAATGTTTTACAACTTTGAGAAATAGGGCCCCAAAATGTATTTCGACTGGCCTCAAACTTGTAGCTCCGCCGAAGCAATAATGAAAAGACTGCATTACTGTGATTCATATTACAAATACAGTCGAGTCCCGACTTACGCGAGGGATGCGTTCCAAGACTCCTCGCGTAGGACGAAATTTCGCGTTGTGAAAAAATATATGTATACAATTTTTTAAGAAGCATATCAAATTCTTTTAGACATTTATAAACACTCCTAAAACTGCTTTGTAGTATTCCTCAACTGTACGGTACAGTTTCTTACGTAAAGAACTGAACTTATATTGTATTTAAAAAATAAAAAACTGTTATTCAACTTGAAATACGTAATATGCACAAAATGAATGATAAATGGGAGGGAAAGACATAAAATAAAACATAGTACGCACAGTATTTAGTAATAATAAAATGTTGTACTATAATAGTACTCTAACAGTAGATACAGTAACAATATGAGTTAAAAAATAAAGATAATGATGATTTATGCTTCATTATCAGATCGTTGTTCAGATCTAATACATTTTTAAATACGGTTGCTTTGCCTTTTCTTTTATAACGTTTCAATTTGTAGCAACACAGGCCCTCTTCCTCATTTCTCTAATCCACAGTACAAGATCAGCTTCCATTTTCATAACATTTACTTTGCTAAACTGGTCTGCAAGCTTCGATATTGAAACTAAGTTCTGAACTTTTACGGATATCTTTTTGTTTTGAATTTTAATTGTATACGTATGGAAGATTCACTCATACTTATTGTCGCGTTACCGTCGACGTTTTGTAGTTGTTTAAGCATATCGAGAATCTTAACTTTTTTTTTATCAGAAACTTTCTTTTTCTTCCCATCTTCACGAACTTTAGATGAAGATACCATTATATTTCATCAACTTTAATATGTAAAATGAAAAAAATAAATAAATAAATAAATGAAAGATACTGAATGGTTATTGGATACACTAACGCGACACGTAGACTCGTCTGATATGGGAACTTTCGCTGTCAGTGATGCTTAAAGGAATGTAATAACATTCACAAAATCAAGATTTAGTTGCTAATATAAAGCTGATACTTCCTTCCAAAAAATTCGTGTTGTCGACAAAAAATTCGCGTTAACCCTAAAATTTGTTACTCATGAAAAAATTCGCGTTGTGGACATTTCGCGTAAGTCGAATCGCGTTGTAGCGGGAGTCGACTGTATCGAAAAATTAAAAATTACCGTCGTTTCAACTGAAATCTAACAAAAAAATTTTGAAAAAAAAAAATAGAACCGACTTCAAAATTGCTCTAAAAAGTGAAAAATAATTTTATTCTTTAAACACCATCGATAATGCTTTTAAACATAATTTTTGAAGTTGGCGCAAAAACAAAACGTAAAATCCAGTGTAACCATGCTTCGTTCATATTTTTTTTTTTCAGAAAAGCATACGAACGAAACATTTATATCGTTATTCAAATATGCTGTCATCAATGCATAATGTATGTGATAGTGAAGAAACTGGGCCTGGTTAAATTTATAGTTGTATTTGAGTTATGGCTGTGAATGATTTTATCTATCGTTTTTGCGCCAACTTCAAAAATTAAGTTTAAAAGCATTATCGATGGTGTTTAAAGAAAAAAATTATTTTTCACTTTTTAGAGCAATTTTGAAGTTGGTTCTATTTTTTTTTTTTTTTCAAAATTTTTTTATTTCATTCTTTTTAGTGTAAATGTAGGTATTTCAGAAATAGTAAGAAGTTACCATCACGAAACTTCGCATTTTTTTCTTAAAAATGCTCCATACTAAAAAAAAAAAAAACTATTGACACGCGTTAAACTTTAAGCGATTGACACTAAAAACTTATCTTTGTTCCTCTCTGGAAATCATGTGTAGTTAATTTAATTATAACCATTTAAGTATTGCGTTTTTCCTAACTAATTTACATTTCACAGCATCATCAAAGTTGCTCATGATGCAATCCTGTATTTTCTTATTTAGCCCCGATCATCTGTTATCGGCATAGATGATAACGATAAAAATACTACAGAGTAGTTGAGGCAAACCTAATGGTAGCATTGTGAAGGATAAGCAGATCCTAATCACTGCATCACCTCGCTTCCAGGTTAGGTTTACCCCTACTATGGAGCAAAAGCACTGAAGAAAGGAAGATTTTGATATTTCACATAGGGTTACTATAAATCAGCAGGGTTACTAAAATAAAATAATTTGTGCCAAAAATGAGACGACAGCGCCAGATTCCCCATTATCGAAATATTCCTTGAAGAAATTTGATGCTTGCTTCAGAGAAGCCTTCATTCAAAATTATCATTACAATTACTATTAATGTTACTGCTGTATGGCACCAAACTTTCATAACAATGGGTTTCATATTTTAATCTAATAGGGAAATTATATGAAATTTATTGTTTTTTGCCCATAACTTTTTTTCTAAAAGACAAATATGGTCAAACAAAGTAATGGGACCTAAGTTGAGCCATACCCTATCCATTTAAAAAATAATCATCAAAATCGGTTCACTAGGTGAGACGCTGTGCGTGGACAAACAAAAAAAAAAAAAAAACATACATACGGTATGAACTGATAAACGCCTCCTTTTTGAAGTCGGTTAAAAATGAAACAAAACCGGTTTCGCCATCTCATATTTGTTTCCATGGTCTCCGATTCGGCAATATATCACCGAATGATCGTCAGTCTGAGACGCTGTATTAGTTTAGC
The DNA here is from genome assembly GCF_026930045.1 of Uloborus diversus. Classification (NCBI taxonomy): domain Eukaryota; kingdom Metazoa; phylum Arthropoda; class Arachnida; order Araneae; family Uloboridae; genus Uloborus; species Uloborus diversus. The sequence continues at coordinate 66,611,506 of NC_072734.1, read as the reverse complement.
ATTGAAATAAGTAATTAATAGCCACAAAAAATGAGTAAATAGGCTTTTTAGAACACCAGATCGAAAACAAAAAGTGAAGTTCACAATTGGAACGTACGCGCACCCCACATGCGAAAATTTAGCCTTCTACAGTTTACCATTTTTTAGTTATGAATTATGAGAGATACGTACATCCAGCCGCAAGAAACAACGCAACAATTAACTTATTTGGTACCTGAATGCTGTATAAAAAACTCTTTCAGGGGTGACTAAAATAGAAATTTATACTGAAATTTAAGTAAACAATTTTGTATGAAAACAATAACTCCCGTCACTTTGTATTAAAAAGTAAAACAACAAAGGTCCTTTTTTTTTTCAAAAACATCGGCCAATTCCATCGGCTTTTCGATGTTTTTTAAGGCCGATGGGCCGATGTTTCCTGCAAGTTAGCATCGGCCGCCGATGCCGATGCCGATGGCTAAATTGTTGAACCATCGGCGCCGATGCATCGGCCTGACCGATGCATCGGTCGAGTCCTACTATCTATATCTATCCGTCTACCTACCTATCTATATCTATCTATATCTATCTATCTATCTATCTACAAAGATTATTTGGGCTCAAAATTAAAAAAAACTTGCTGATCTAGTCAAAGTGCTTAGCTTTTGTGATTAGTTAAGCAAAACTGAAAAATCTGATATCTACTCATTGTTTTTAAAAGGACGTTTACCTCTAACGTTCAGAACAGACTTTTTCACGGTGTCCCCCAGTTTTGCCGAATGGAAATTTCCTTCCCCCGCTGTTTTTCAGTTTTTATCTTAGCTTTTGATATATGTAGGGGGGGGGGGACATTAAAAATTACGGCAAAACTGGGGGCTAAACCTTTTAGACATCCGTCTTATTAGATTTCTTATTTCTGCCTTCTGAGTATGTTGTTGTATATTTTTTAAATGTAAACTTTGTTTTTCTATTTATTACTTTCTAATGTTCCTTTCAATAAAGAAACAAATAGCGAGTCATTCCGCAGAAAATAAGACTTTTGTTCTGTACGTGAACGCTACATGTTTTATTCCAAAAATAATTTTAAAAATTATAAATTTGTTTGCTTCAATTTAATAATTTGTAAATCCGTTTTCTTACTTAGGGTGTATGACGTTTAGGATTTCATTCTTTTGCACTAAAGGCAGTTTTTGTCGTGCATTCATAAATGAGTTTTATCCACTGCGAGAGTAACTTATAACTCACCATTTGCTGCGTCTTGTTTATCGAGCCATCTTTGCTGCCAGAAACTTCTGAAAGGTGCAATTCCAGTACCCGGACCAATCATCAGTAAAGGTACTTGCGTATTATCAGGTAGACGAAAATTCGGTGCGCTAAGGGAAAAAAATGTTATCAACGAAACTCCAAATTGCAATTTAAGCACTGAAATGAAAAGCGTGTATGTGAAATTACAAAAAAACTCTATGTTGATTTTGGACAAAACTAATCATACTTAAAATTTTAAATATGAGTAATTCAAATTTACAACTCAAACTTATAAAAATAATCTTATTTATATTTTTAGAAAGAACGAACTCAATTTGGAAGGGAAATCTAACTTCTGGACCCATGGATCTGGGTCTCGCTGATCGAAACGTGAATCTGGGCCTGCCCAAAACTAGTTATACGTACATCATTTCGGATCCTTAAAAAAATAACGAATGAGGCATTGAGAAGCAAAGGAATGTAAGTGGCAAAAATTAAAATTTTGAGATAACCAGCTCAAATGGTAAGTGAACCCTCCTATGTCTTGGGACAAGAGATAGTACTAGTAGCCATGGTAGATGCTGCTGTATAGCATGATTTAGAGAAAAAAATGAATGAAAGACTTTCTAGGACGATATTTTTAAACGCGTTTTAATCAAAACTTGAAAATGTCCACTTACATCCTTTGCTTCTCACTGCCACAAATGTGTTTTAAAATTTACGAAATATGTAAATCAAATGCATTTTTCTTAATCTTTACGGAGTTGGAGAATCCAAAAGTTAACTCAAAGAAGAAAAATTAATTAGTTTCTCTGCAAATATTTTGTCCTGTAGCATTAAAAAAGAACAAAAAAACATCATTGAAGCAAAATTAAAAACGAAGAAATTCTCGTCTTTTTCCGAATTTTCAGGCTAGTTGCGGAATTGAAAGATACTATCAGATTTCATTTTTTTTGTCCTTAAGTGTTCTCAAACCACAACTTTTCGGTCCTATAGCATAAAAAATCATTAAAGCAAAATTTTACAAAAAATTGCAAAGAAAGAATTAAATTCTACATTTTTTTTGGAGGGGGGGGGGGGGTTCAGGCTCATTGCGCGATCTGGAGAAACTATCCGATTTCAATAATTTCAATATTTTTCAACACTACGCAAAAGTAAAGTTTCCTGGTTAGTAGGAGGAGAAGTATTCAACATTTATGCCAGCGATACCAAAAAATTCCATTCATTATCGCATTAATTCCAATTTCGAATTGAGATTATGATCTCTAGTTTGCCATTAAAGCACTGTAATACAAACCTGCGCACGAAACAAACTATCTCCGATTCAATTGGCACAGAAGCAAGGTAATTTGAGCAAACTCCGTAGTGATGAATCTTTGCTGAAAAAGAGTTAAGAAAATAAGTAAAAATAGTCCAGTCAATAGGTAGAAAAAAACGGGCTTGCCTTACAAAAAATGGGGTCAAAGATTTTATTTTTTAAATTTGTGTATACTAGTGTCAATATGAAAAAACCAAGTTATCCAACACGAAAGACCTCGGGAGAACTTTTGGGGGCCGAAAACCCCCAAAAATTTGTGACTTTTTGTAGAATTTTCAAAATATCTCAAAAATGGTTAAAATTACAAAAAAACTTCCAATGCAAATGTTAAAGAGTATTAAATTTCCTTCAACTTTTGTCATTACAACATTTTTGTAGCATGAAAAACAAGCGAGTTACAGCTTCTTGAAAGTCACACTTTTCTGAACCCTTTCAGCGAAGTGCGTGAAAGCGCATCGGATAACGGAGGAAAAAAGGAGAAACGCCGGCAGTCTGACCTTGGAAATCATTTGTCTTTCACAGCTGAGAGTAAATGCCTCCGTTCCCTTTAATTTAAACAAAACACCCCCATTCCATCCCCCCCCTTTTTTTTCTCCAAATGAGATGAATCGACTCAATAGCTACTCATGTTGGTCACTTCAGGGTTTGAGCGAGAGTATGTTTTATCAATTTGTGTGTTCTGAATTACAATTTTTTCCTAGAAATGATTACGCCTGACAAGGTGTGTTTCTTTTTTTATCATTATCATTATTATTTGCGAAATCAGTTTGCATGAATGCGAAATAAAGATTGTGAAGGAGAAGGGAACAGAAAATCTTCAAAGATGCAGCGCAAAACGGCAAAATGAAGAACATCAGCGTTTTTTGAAGTTCTTAAAAGAAGTGACAATTCACACTGCCTGTCACAAATGCTATATCAATGAGCAATCAATTTCTTCCCTTGAAGTAATGGTTGAACCTAACATGTTAACTAAATTCCTTAAGAAAGATTTCTGGCAAATTATAACAAAAAGAATTGTCTTATTCTACTTCTTGAGACATATTTCGAAGAGTGTGGCATTGAAGTCAGGCAGACTCAAGATGATGCCGACTCACTCACTTACTGCTCTTTCAAAGGCAAAAGAAATTGAAAAGGTTGTTATAGTGAGCGAGAGGACTGATGACAGCTTTAGGAAAGCCTTTCAGCAACTTGTTCTTTTTAAAACCTGGAAGAGAGAATGCTTGTGATTTGTTTTTTTCCCCACTAAATCTTTTAAGTTTGACCCCAGCAATATTCTTTGATAGTTAGATAGATAGATAGTGGGTGTGATACGACTGCGGCAATCTTTGGCCAAGGCAAAATTAAGTTGTACAAAATAGTCAAAAAAAAAAAAAACTCCTAAAAATTAAGGAAGCTATTGAAGTATTTATGCACCCAATCTATCATCATGATGCCTTCCTTAGCTGCAGCTGGAGAAAACATTTTGCAAATATTATACACAGGTGACGTAAAGTATTTGAACATATCTTTGGATACTTTGCAATTTAATCTTTTTATAAAACTAGTATACAGGGCTAAGATAAATCTTGCAGGGCTACCTCCAACGTGCGGGGAGGGGGGGGGGCATGCTGGACGTTATCACTCATATCGGTTCTACCACCAAATTCAAAGTTGGTTGGGCAACATAATTGATCCAGAGAAATGGGGTTGGGAACGCAGGACGCAAGGTCTAATGCATGTTGACACGAAAAGAGATTCAGTTACTCAGAATCTTTTGAAGATTGTACCTTGTACCTGCAAGAAAAATTGTACTGGAGCCTGTTCTTGTCACAAGGCAGGTTTAAAATGCTCCAGCACGTGCAAACACTGCAGTGGTACAAATTGTGAAAATGTTGCAGAAATTTCATCTTTGGATGAGACTGCTGAAGAAGATAATTTGTTCCAGGAGCTTTTGGAATTACCGCAACAAGGAGATGAACAATTAAAGGACTACAGCTTTTTTCTACCCCCTACAGATTCTGAACTGGGAGAACCTGGACCTTCAAAACGGCTTCGAAGAAGATAAACAGCGTATTTTGTTGTTATTTCTCTATTTGCTTTAAGGTCGAATGAATCTCTCTGTAATTTAGATGTATGTATTAATCTTCTACAGTTGGATTTTCATTTTGTAAGGTAATTCTTTTGGGTTTTTCATGCCTCAAAAAGTCAGTTTCTGCAGAATTTTTTCGAAGTGTTCATTACGTATTACTATTGTACCTTTATTTATTCATTTTTATGTCTATTGTTTGTTTATTATCACCCTAATATTTATTCATTGACATTAATATTCGAATATTGCATTTTCGCTTGTAATAGAATAGATGGTACGAATTATGTGCTTTAAATGAATGAGAAGATTTTGTAATTCAATTACAAACTGCATATAAATCATATGTTATTGGAGTCTGACTGAAGACTTCCTCTGTCAGAATAGAAATATTAGTTCGTGAGCGGTGGAGGAGGGTTTATTATTATTATTGTATCAGAGCATAGGATGCATGACTGTGTTGATTGTTTGCTTATTAGCTGCCTAATATTCATTCCTTCACATTAATATTTAAAAATCGCATCTTTGTTTGCAATAATTAGACTAGAATGTACGAATTATATCCCTCAAATGAATGTATATATATTGTGTAATCCAGTTACAAACAACAATATATCATCTATTATTGGAGTCTGATGAAGACTACCTCTGTCAGATCAGAAAAGTTAGTTCGTGAGCAGTGGGGAAGGTTTTTTTTTAAAAAATATTATTGCATCGTCGTATGTGCTTTAAATGAATGCGTATATATGTATTTCAGTTTCATAATACATTGTTTGTTTTTGGAGTCTAGTGGGAACTAATATGTCAGCCAGAATTGCTACTGTGTCCAGCGGGGGGGGGGGGGGAGGTGAGCAAGAAACTCAAACTACTCTAACTGTCGATAAACTCTCTGAAATTAAAGTTTCTATTGAAGTTCTAATAATTATGACGCCTTGCTTTCAGTGTGAAAGCTTTTTTTTCTCGGAGTGGAGGAAAACTGCCTATTTTCAAAGAGCTGTAGCAAGCTTGTTATTTGTGCTACAAAAAAGTTGTAAATACAAAAGTTGTAGGAAATTTTATGTTCTTTAAACTTTACATTTAAAACTTTTTTCTAAGTTGAATTATTTCGGAGATATTTTGGAAAAAAACAAAAAAAGTCATAAATTTTTGTGGTTTTTCGGCCCCCAAAAGTTCTCCCGGGGTCTTTCGTGTTGGATAACTTGGTTTTTCCATGTCGGCACCAATATGTACAAATTAAAAAAATAAAATCTTTGACCCCATTTTTTGCAAGGTAAAATGTATCTATTGACTGGACTAAAATACAAAAAGAAATGTCCAGCAATGAAATACAAGAATCCCTTTTTTAACCGAGGGAACCGCCGAGCATAAATTTGGCAATAAACATTCGATAGTTGGGGAAAACTTGGCTTGACCGCGTCGTAATACTGTGATTAGGATCTGCGTGGTCATCAAAATACTGACAGGTTAGGTTTGCCTCGACTATAATATGATAACCCAGATCTGCCGATATGCAGTTAGACTTGATGCAATTTCTGTTTATTAAGTCGATCTCGCTCTATTACAGCGAATTTAGACACTATTATAAGTATAATTTTTTTAAAAAAAACTCATTAGTTGTAGTCGATATAAATAGAATTTTTTTCGTTGTCTTAGTAAATTGTACACATTAATCTCTATCATTTGGTGATGTTTGGTTAGTTGACCATCTGTTAACATTTTATTTTGCCATTCTCTATCAGTCAGCATCCATTTATGTCCATTTTTCAGGTGGAAGTACTAAAGTCCTCGATCGTAGTTTAATAGCGACATGACCACCATCTTGGGGCGCAGCGTTTAACCTGTGCCTGCTATGATGAAGAAGCGGTTTTTGTTTCTTGATTCTGGATGAAAGAGGAATTCAAAAGAAACCAAAATCAAGAAGCAAAACACATTACTTCATCGTAGTGGACATAGAATGAAATCGGTGTTAAGTACCAAGATGACGGTCCCGTTCTTACTGAAACTGATTGAGGGCTTTTGGAAATATAAAAATGGCTTCTACTGCGTTATTTGACAAAAAAAAAAAAAAACCTGTAGGATGTTGGCAACATCCATAAAATAGTCCATCAAATATGGAGAAACACAAGTCTACGCAATGCGCATGTGGCACTTTTGCATAAAAGCAAACCAATTGATTCAAGACTTCTTCAGTGCTAGATCAAAACAGCACAAAATCTGAAAGATCTTTTGGGTTATTGCCTGTTTTCAAGCTAGTTTGAATTCGACGCTTCCAAAATTTTGAAACAATTGAATGGTTCATTTTGAAAGTGGGCCAAGTTAATTTTTGAAAGATAATGGTAGTTATAGATAAAACTTAATTTGATCTTTTTATCTGTAAACAGATTATTCTCCATAAAAATGGAGAATTCATATATTTTAAAGATAAAAGTTTTTGCTCTTCATTAATAAAATTGAAGGGCAATTTTAAATATCTTACCAAAAAAAAAAAAAAAGACTTGTCCTTTTTGCCACACGAACAGCTCAATTGCTCACTTTCATGTTAAGTTTTGCTTTCGGAATTCTCCACGATGCGTTTGCGTTGTATTGTATTCTAAGAAGCATTGCTAATCCGAAATATTTAACATTGAAAAAAAAAATGGTTTTGTTTCATAAAAGAAAAATTAAATAAATCATATGTTCCTTTATATTTTCACGAAAGAAACTTTTGAACTGGTGTATTTTTTGTCCTTATCAAAATAAATTTATTCATTAATTCATTCATCTTTATGCATGAGGATGCATATCTTTGAGGAAATTTCACTGGAGATTTCGAGTGCAAAAAAACTTCCACGTATACTTTCACAAAAGATATAGTATCGTATTCGGTTAACGTTAAGCGGTGAATATTCTCCTGTTTCCTATGATACATCAGAAAACAGGCACAAAATAGACAGCGAATACTTTTTTTTGAAAAGTTACATGTTTTTTGAGGATGAAAAACTAGGAAACATGTTTTCTTTGAGAATTTGACAATCAAATTTTAGAGAAGCAAAGGAATGACGTAATTTGGTATCATGTGAAATTAAGTTAGAAAATTTTCAATCATAATAACTTTGGCAGTTTAACTTTTAATTATTCTTACAACTTTCATATTATACTTCTGGCAGAGTTGGGGAGGTGGCGGGGGAGGGGGGAGGGCGTCTTTAGGTAATTCTAATTGTGAAGTAAGAAATATTGTGGAATTGATGAAGTAAGTGATTATTGTTTAAAAAAAGTATTTCGTAAGTTTCTTAAAAAGCTGTTACAACTGCTAACAGTATGACTGACTGGTGAGTGCAAAATAAAAAGGTTCCTAAAATTAATTAACAAAATTTGAATTTGCCGTCATTTTTGCTGTAAATTGTTGTCAACCCTGAAAAAAAAAAACCATTTTGACAGCTGAGAGTTTAGGGTTATTAAAAATGGAGCGTGTTATACGATACAATAATGCGTTTTAATTATTGAACAATTATTCCAAAAATAATGAAAGTTGAGTCTGGTCAAGCAGTTACTGTTATTGGCGCTCGATATCGCAACACGGTAATGCACGGGTGGTTGTAGGCTTGTTGACATAGACTTTTGACTTCAAAAACCCCATAAGAAGAAATCTAATGATGTTAAATCACACGATCTAGGGGGTCAACTCTGATCACCGAAATGATAGAGTACACGACCAGAAAATGCCCCATGCAGTAATTGAATTGTTTCACTGCCTGTATAGCGGCCATTTTTACTAACCCTAAACTCTCAGCTGTCAAAATGTTCTTTTTTCATGGGTGCCAACAATTTACGGCCAAAATGATCGTAGATTCAAATCTTGCTTTAATTTTGGGACACCTTTTACTAATCCAGAAGGAAGATAGAAGTTGGCAAAGCTTGACCACGGAGAGATGGCGGGTGAACAGGAAGTGAAAACGGGTTACTTCATTTTGAAATAGGTAGCATCGTGAGAAAGCGAGACATGACTGCTAACGCGTTCTTGCCGATTATACCTATTACAAAATAAAGTAGTCCGTTTTCACTTCCTGTACACCCGCAATCTCTCCGTGGTCAAGTTTTAAGATCACACATGTGCTGAGAACGAGTGGAGTTTTGCTTCAAAGTAAAAATATTGCTGCTCACACTGGGTTTGGTAAATTACGACAGCGACCGTCAAATGTAAGAACCCGGTTGAAAATGCGGCGCTGAGCTAATACTGTAAAACCGTGACTGCAGCAGGCTGAGGTGCGTCAGCAGGAATGCCGGAGTTGGAGTCACCGAGGGGAAGGCTTCGAGAGTTTCCAGGAGATTCGGGTACAGGTGGGATTTCCAGTCCTCGTAGCGGGTTGAATCCTGCGGAATAAAAAATACACTTTGAGTCTGATGTCAAGCCTGAGGCAATCCTAACGCGAAAGAGAAACCGAACCCGTCAAGTAAAAAGTTGGTTCATGAGTTGAGTAAATTTTTAGAGTTGATGTATTCGACTTACCGTGGCTAAAAGTTGAATCTTCCTCATATCAGCTTCATCTTCAGCCATGGTTGCCAGAATTCGTAAGAACTGCTGCCCAGGTGGAGTGGTAATGTCGAGATACCTCGTCAGAGCGAGTCGCATTGTCAATGCTGGAATCCTCTCGTGTGGATACCAGCGGTGGGCGGGACCTTATCGGAAAATGGTAATACAGGATGTTTATAAAGTTTTGGATCATTAAAAAAAATCATAAAAAACAATTGCTCCAGATATGAACACAATTCTTTTTCTATTTTGATCCTTGCTACAAAAAGTTTTTTTTTTTTTCACAACGTTAATACATTTCAACAAATGCACCTTTCGTAGTTCTGAGAAGGTTTAGGCGATTTTCAAGTTCGCGCCATCTTTAAAAATAAATTATTGATTCCTAAATAAATGTGCAATCAAATGTTTCCAAAAAATACTGAAAATAAGAACAAAATTGTCATAACCTGCAATGAGACACCATAAACGTAACTAATTGGAAGCAAAATATTGTTAAATCAAAGGAGAGTAAGCTTTTTTAAAATAATTTGTTGTCTCATTCGATTTATCTGTCTGCAATTACAGAACAAGAGCGGATCCAGAAATTTTTCAAGGAAGGGGCGATTTTTTAACCTTACCTCGTACTACGTATCTGATTTACACCTGTTTGAGGAGGGGAGGGGGCGGCTGCCACATCATTTTTATTCAAAACAGCTAAAATATAGAGATTTAACAAAGGAAGTCCTCGACCCTATTCCTTTCCCTTTCCATTGAAAAAGGAATTCTAAAATCGCGTTTTAGAAATTCAATTTCTTTATAATTCCTGGGGAATGCTTTGAAATCCTGTCTCTCTAACATTATCAAAGGTTGTCTAAAATTGCACTTTTGGGAACTTCAGTTTCAAAAAAATTACCAGAGGAAAATCACTGAACCTATTCCTAATTCCTTCCCCTAACACTACATGAAATGTCTACAATCGCACCTGTTTTTAAGATTTCAATTTTTCAAAATGCCCTAGAGAAGGCCTCCAAACTCTTCTTAAGTCCTAACATCACTAATGATTGCCTAAAATTGTCTTTCTGAAACTTCAATTTCGATAAGTTTCCGAGAGGGAGATTCCATCCCCATCTCTTTCCTTAACGTCATCAAAGGCAGCCTACACTTTCGCTTTAGGACTACAGTTCGGAAAAATTATCGGTGTAGGATCCCTCAAGGCAGGAACGATCGCCTCATCGCCCCTTCCTTGTATCCGTCCTTGTTGCACAGTGTTAATTCCTCCAATGTCGAGATTAGCACGTAATAGTATTCAGATTCTCTGAAAAAGATTTCCTTTAAAGGCTACAATAACAATGTCAAATCAATAATCTTTCAAACAGTGGAAGCTAAATTTTTTATTGAGAACAAGATGGTAGATTAAGTCATCCTTATAATGAAGTTAATGTTTGGAATAAGAACGGTTCTTTAGTGCCTGAAGCTGTTTCATTTAATCATTTATTTTACTTTTTATGCAATGACTTTTTCCACCATGAGAAGCATTTGTTATAGCGTTTGAAGCACAAATCTATGCCATAATTTTTTTAAATATTATTTCTGATCCCTAATACAAAGTCCGGCCGTTTTTGAGCATAAATATTTCACTTAACGTTTAAATTAGTTTGTAGAAAACAAGGTTCAAATGTTGGCTCGTTATCTTACCTTCCAAAGATTGAACAGTTTTCCGCAATTCTAACTGGAAAGGTCTGTCTGGGTCTGGGCAGGTGGTCCTCATGCGTTCTAAAATGCCATTCACGATTTCTTCCCGATTCGCAGGATATATACCCACATGGTCACCAGGGAAATATTTCATTGCTGGATGATTTTGAGTTTCGAGTTCGATGAAGAGAGTTTGTCGACTAAAATACAAAAAATATTTGCATAAGCATTTGATTGATATCATAAAGCTATTACTATATTCATTGTGCACATTAAAACGGAGAGATTAATTTAAACTAACTACCTATCTTCTTCAGATTGTAGAACTGTTCGCTTCGTCAATACACAAGAAACAACTTTTCTATTTGTTCCTTTGGAAACTCCTAAACGGAAAAAAAAACGTTGAAAACAAATGATTACCACGTAACTGAGAAATTTAGTACAGTCGAGCTCGCTTAATGGAATAGTCAATTTTCCACAAAAAATTATTTTAATAAGCGGGATATTACATTAAACGGGATTAAAATAATAGACAATGTCGTTTTTGTACATTGAAAATGCATTACATTAAGCAGGATATTCTTTTAACCGTCGAACTTTCAATCATCCGATAAGGGATCCGTTTGTGTAATGTTCATATTTACAGAAAAAGTACCCGATTGTATAGAGGTTATCCTTGAATAAGTGTCCTTAAGTATAAACTAATTTTTATTTATCATTTTTCTTCAAATAGAATTAAAAGAAAAAGAAAAAAACAAACCAGAAAAGATAGTTCAAGCTATGCCTTTTCATAGCTCAAGAATTGTAAACTAAATTTATTATACTTTCAAAATGGATGCTGTTTGTAAACTTATTCAAAACCTTCACTCAACAAAAGAGACCTACTCAAATTTTTAGATACTGACGAAAATGAGATCATGTTACATTTTTAGGTACTGAACAAAATGAGAGCTTGTCAAATTTGCAGCCAAATGAGAATTCATAACTCAACTTTGAAGATAGAGTTAATTTTTAAGCAACGAAAAGTCTCAACATGGACCCAGTCTTATAATTACACTAGTGATGTTCCAGATATCCGTATCCGTATCCGCGGATATCCGAGGGGAAATTAAGATCTGTATCCGTATCCGTTACTTTTTTAACGGATCTTAAACGGATCGTTTCTATTCTAAAAATTATTAAATATTTGAAGACTTAAATTCCGTTTAAACTAGTTTTTATTCCCTATTTAAATTATAAGGTATCATTTCAGAAGCCAATTTGTCACCCCCCCCCCTTCAAACTTATATACAGTAGGAGCTATAATCTTGTTAAGTAAATTACAAATGCAATTCTAGGCCTTTATACGTGTGATTGGTAGCGATTTCATAGCCGGAAGATAAGGAGAAAAAGCTCAATGATTTAAAATTTTTACCTGCTGTCAGTTCATATTTGTTAACAAATATGTGTTCTGACCCGCGAAATTCATCTTAATATGAGGTCGGCTCTCTGAGACATGTTTTTTTTTTTAAAATTTTTAATTTAATATTAGTTTTTGTTATTGATTTGGGGTTTCTGTTACTCTTCTTTTTTTTTTCGGCATCCTTCAAAAAAAGGGAGACTACATTCTCTGTTTACTGTTTGTAAAGGTGTTCCCGGCTCTGTATTTCGTCGGTCGGAGAAGTTCGGTGGAATGGGTCAGCGCTGCATTAAAATGCGAAATAAAATGCGAAAAATTATTTCTAGCCTGTCCAGTAGCTGCTTTACACTCTTGCTGCTGTATCCTACATCTACCGAGTAAGCTAGAAATAATTTTTCACATTCCATCTAAGCATTAATGCAGCCGTTGACCCGTTTCTTCCAACTCTCCCTCAATTTTAACGGAGATTTCTTTAAAGAGTAAATCATAGTCTTGATTATATTTTTGCCGCAGTTGACATTTTTTGAAGAAACTGCCATTATTCTGACGGGAATACCTTCCGCAACAAATTTTACACTTGGATAGTTGAATTGGGTAAAAAAAAAAAAGAAAAAGAGAGAGAGATCCGTATCCGCGGATCTTGACACTAATGATCCGAATCCGTATCCGCGCATCTACTTTTTTAACGATCCGGCACATCACTAAATTACACATGTTTTCTCTTCTCTAGAATATTGTTTTCAACTTTGGTCAATTTTTGCAGAGAATTTCTGTAATAGAATATCTAAACTTTCTCTTTCTAAAGTCTTATTTGATACATGATTAAACATACTTAACCCGAACAATGTTTTTAGAAAACCAATTGTAACTTTTAAAAACTGGGAAAAACAAAATGTTGATGAAAAAATTTCCACAATTATGCAATTGATAATGTATTACCGGAACAAATATCAGTAGGAGTAGGAACATCCACCAATCGGACTTTTTCCGGGCACCATGTTGTATCCGAATGCAATGTCGCCTTTAAGTCACTTATGTTAATGTCATCACCCACGTAGAATACGTCACAGGCAACCTGTTTCAAGGGGAGAAAAGTATTAAATTGCATTAATCTATTAAATTTATTACCATTCATTTATTTGTAGAACTTCCTTTTGATATTATAAACTCCCACATGATATATGTTCCTTCCTGTTGATTAAATATGTTGTTTTATATTTCATGCTTTTTCTTTCATAAACCAAACGCTTCAACTACTATTTTCTAATTCACATTGCTAACTGATCTTTAGTTTTGGAAGCTCTTCTATTTCTAGCTTTAGTAAAGATTCAACTACCTTTTGCTTTCCCATATACGGTACTAGGGTTTACGACTGTTTTTTCTCATTTCTCACGCAAAAAACCATAATAAGATTTTCTTTTTATTAGGGCGAAGTAGTATTCACTAACTTTATCTGAAAGTTAAGACTGGATCACGTCTTCTTTTGCAGTGATTGTACAGTACCAATTAAGGCACAAATTTTAAATGAATGAGACCAGTTTTAGAGTTTTAATGAGCCCTTTTTTCTCCTCAGTGTATTTAAATGGAGACATGAGAGGAGGAAGTGACTACTTGGAGCTAAAAACACGTGTAAGTAAATTTTCTAGCAAATATGTGTCTTAACAGCGATGAGTATAATATAAGCTCATTGAAATTTGAAATATTTATCTTATCTTCAATTCCACGAAAGAACTACACGATACTATAGTAGTTTTTATACATCAGAGATCTTTCTCATGATGAAAAAAATAAATGCCAAAAGGTAACAAAACGTGTCACCGAATTAAACAAATGCAATGACATACGTTCAAAAACTAGATTTTATAAAACTTTTTGTAAAAACAAAGTTATTTTTCTGGTTTAACACAAAAAAAAAAAAAAAAAAAGAAAAAAAAGAACAGTCTTTTATTTTAAGTAAATTTACACCCCTAATACTGTTAAAGAATTCATGCTGAACTTCGGGCCTAAAATGTTTGTACAGTACGCTACTTCTTTGAGTTATAAATTTAGAAAACGCTTACTTTTCCGATTTTGCATCGCTCTCCATCTGAGCAAACTTGAGCAGTTCTATGCATTAGAGATCTTTTTAATGGTGAAAAAAAATAAATGCAACAGAAACCATGAAATGATTCACTGAATTGAACGAATGCAATGACTTACGTTCAAAAGCTAGATTTTATAAAAAAAAAAATTAAAAAAAAAAAAAGCTATTTTTCTACTTTAACACCCAAAAACGAACGTCCTTCATTTTGTAATTAAGTTTACAGCCCTAAGAATTCATGCTGAACTTCAGGCCGAAAATGTTTGTACAGAACGCTACTTCTTTGTGTTAAAATTTTACAAAACGCTTACTTTTCCGATTTCGCATCGCTCTCTATCTGAGCAAATGTGAGCAGTTCTATTTTCATGCACAAGTAACCTCTAGGGTAGAGGTGCTGTAATCACAGTCCAAAACAATCGAACTTTCGAAGTAATATGACATCGAACGTTCAAGATTCTAATAAACTTGTGCCGTTTCCATCCTGGAGGCGCTGCTCCAGTTACCCACTCTTTTCGAGTTTTGTCGACGATCTCGCAGGTGGATTTTAAGTATTGTTTTCAATCAAATGAATTACGAGTTGTAAAAAAAGTTTTAAGAGCACCTTTTTTAAATTTTAAAAATCAAACTCATATTCTGTGAGTGATTGAAAGTGGTCAAGCTATTTTTTTTTATCGATACGATAGAAAAAATTGAATTAATGTTGTGCAAAATCACATGAATGGATCTCCAAGCAAATTATGGTTACAAACAATTTATGCTATTTTGTGACAAAAGGAAGTGATAAAATAATTGAATACAAGTGTAACTCTGCGAGATTAATTTTAATTTAAAGAAATATATGAACCTTTAAACTTGATTTATTGGGTTTCAATTTGCCAGTTCAGGTTGTTAATATTTCTCTTCAGTGAGTATTTAGGTAAAACTATATTATTTTTCCTTTTTTTAAATGCATAAATGATTTAATTTTAAATTTTGGAATTTATCTCGTCGAAAAGATATGGGATGAAAAGAAAAAAAAAAATCAATTAATAAAGTGGAACAAAATGTCTCGAAAGTTTAAAGAGTTGATGATCGATAATATGTAGATGGATTGTGTGCTTGTGCTGCCCTTGCTCTGCTAAAATAACTCAAGTAAGTTTAGGGGTGTCATGTTAATTACAAATGTTCTTTTTCTATGCTTTTTCACATTTTTAAAGACTGAAAACGAATCTTTGAAAACGATTCCAAAAGTAATTTTTCGAAATTTAATTTTATAAAGATTACGTGATGAATTTTAATATTCTTCTACAAAAAGAAATACTTTTTTTTAATTATTAAAACTGTGCAAAAAATTACACTAGAGATTGAAAAAATGAAAGAAAATTTTTAGTTACATTTCAAAGAAATCAGTTCAGGTGCTCCAATATCCATCACATAAAAATTAAAAATCTAACTTATTTCGTTAGCTGGTTGAAGATGTAACCTTGGACAGCTGGAAAGAACTTTTTAAAGTAAGTCAAATTCATAGAAATTGGTTTTAACAAAATGTTGGTTTTACTTTCAGACTTTTCACGATCTTTGTTATTATTTCATAATCTCCGTTGAGCTTTGCAATTTGCTTCGTCATTGTGAACGCAATGTCCGTCACCGAGAGCCTTAGGGAGACTGGCTGTTTTCCTTGCACCAACAGAGTGCTGGCAGTGAAACTTGTTTTACAGAATTTTGAAGAATCGTTTCCCTTTCATCAGCGCCGACTCGGCAGTGAAATACGTTTTACATCAGCGGTTCTCTATCTGGGCGGGGGGGGGGGGGAGCAGAAGAATTTCAAGGGAGGCGCGAGAGTAAGAAATTAAATAAAAATGCCGAGCACACTATAATTTATACAGTATTGTGGTTACATATACTGTCCAACCACGGATTGTATGGAATTTTCAAATGTCCTGATAAGACAAATCTATCTGAATGAGGGGGAAAAGTAAAAATTTGATGCCGTTATTCCGCTCATTTGAATGAGACTGCTTCTGCAACAGCTAAAAAATTATAGATCGCTAAATAGCTTTTATTTAAATATGCTTTTAGCTGCATCGCTAAAAAATTATAGATTCGTCCATTTGCGGTTGTAAAACGGATGTTTGTCTTTCCATACAATCTGTGGTCAATCAGTTTAAGTAAAATAACTGTGTCAGGTCCCCTCGTTGAGGTGAAACTGATTGGTACTGTATATCAACCTCATCATCTACATCCCATATCAGTCTTTCTCAACTTTTTGGACTCGTGAACCGGCAAAAGCTTTTGAAAAAATTTCACGAACCGTTGATGCCTCCCCTTCCCAACTTTTTCTTTCTTTTTTTACAAAACTAAAATAATAGTAATAAAATAAAACTTCACTTTAAATTGAAGGACTGTCTCAAAAATGTAAAGATAAGTAATTATTGTAAGAGTTATACAAAAGTAACCATACATGTGAAAAATCATAGAAAATTAATAAAATTAATCACAAAATTCAATAAAAAAGTGTTACCCTACTGATTATTATTATTAAGTTTTTTGTTTGAATATTTTTTGACGGGTTTGCGAACAAAAAATCTCTGAGGTTGAAAAATCTCTGTGAATGTTTTCTGCAGACCGATGTCGGTCCGTCCGACCACCGGTTGAGAATTAGTCGTAGATTACCTCAAGTAAATTTGTACTTAACCTTCGTTTCTTGACTTTCATATGTTATCTCAATTACATGTTCTAACACCAGTATGTTCAAAATATATTTATGTACAGTAAAATTAAATTTTATGCTGGAATTATTTGAATTTTTCCACATGGGTTTGCGTCGCGGGCCGCATGTGGCCCACGGGACGTAGGTTTGGCACCACTGCTATATAGCGTATTATTATTTCGAGCTTTCATTAAGATATTCGGGACATAACTTTGGTTCACAGTTTCTCCGGTTTTAACTGCAGTAGTTATATTTTAACAGTGCAATTTATTTGTTGGCATAAATGGTTGAAAATTTTCTAAAGTGTACAGTTATCCAAGATTTACAAACAATGATTATAGAAATGATTAACTTAGTTTAAAGTAATAAATGTCGAAATGTTTAAAAACTCCTGAATTTTATTTCATAGCATCATAAGATTTCTAATTTGTTATTTTGCGTGGAATATAACGTAATAGGACTCGATAGGTTTTAACAATTTCGAATCAACATTTAAGAGTAAGAAATAAATAAATAGCTTTGTGCAGAAAAGTAAAAGGAAATATTACAACGTCAGTTCGCTAGAAATTGCAGGGAACTGTAAACACGTGTTTCGGGACTAGAAGGCGATAAAAGACATGTCTTTTCATCCATAAGTTCACTTTTTGGAATTGCACAAAGGGTTCCTTGTAACCCCGAAACACGTGTTTGCTGTTTCCCGCAATTTTGTGCGAATTAACGCTGCAACATTTCCTTTTTTTATTTTCTTCTATATATCTAATTTTTTGGAAGAAAATATTGGATTCGTGCAAATTTTTGAATTTCAAATTTTGACCGATTCGAACATTTTGAGGTGTGCTGAGTCCATTTCGATCATTTTTGGAAAATGTCTGTCTGTGTGCGTGTCCGTGTGTGTGTGTGTGTGTGTGTGACCGTTTTTTTTTTCTTTTTTTTGTGACCGCTCTACAGCGAAAACTATCGCATGAAATCGATCAAATTAGGTACGCATATGAGTCGTCTCTATGTGAACTTGTGCCCATTGGTTTTTGTCGCGAAGTCCTCCAAAGGGGGAGGAGCAATGGGACGTTTTTTGAGTTATGCGTGCCTGCTATTCCAAAAGAAGGAACTGGCGGAATCAAACAAAATTTGGTCATGCGTTACCCCTAACAAGAACAGGTGCTGATTCAATTTTGGTATTCATAGCTCAAACGGGAGCTGAGCTATCGAACGTTTTTTTTGTCATCAATTGTGACAACTATATCTCAAGAAATAATGAACGGAATCAAACAAAAATTTATCGACAAGTAGCTTTATTAGTGCAACAATAAGAAAGGTAAATCGTAAAAGACTGTCGTCTGCGTACTTCACGTGATTTTGATTGTTATGAAATAATCAGATATATTATCTCAATAATTTAAAATTTTTAACTGTTGCCTTCTGTTTGTTAACAAATAAAACATCTTATTAATTCCAGCTAGGCTTTTAAAATAACTTTCAAGTTTCGCTCTTTGCTTTGCTTTTGCGATAATTCGAAAATTGGGACGGTCGTCAAGTTTTTGTGTGAGTAATCTTTTTTTTTTGCAGGGAATATTACGTTTTCGTCAAGTATAGGGAGGGATAAGAATTCATAAGAAAGATATGGAAGAAAGTTTCGTGATGGTCACAACATACTAGTTTAAAGTAACTTCTAAACAGTCTGACCATCAATGAGATGAAAAGGCAAACATTCGGTTTACAGGCGGAAATGGACGCATCTATTAGTTTTTAGGGATGTCAGCTTTTGCTGATATGTGTTAGCCTTTAAATTAAGCATAGTCACATTGAAATTAAAGTTGCGAGCGCATCAAATATTTACCTATTCCCCCCATTCAGATAGACTCGTCTGAACTGAACGTTTGCGAATTCCATATCATCCGTGGGCAGACTGTAAATTCAAAATGATTGGGTTTCAAATAAGCTGAGCACAGTGTTGCCAACTTATTTTTTAAAATCCTATAAAACGAATTCTATAAACTTTGCTAGCAGAGTATAGCATTGGCTGCAGTTTCTTCTGAATTCAAATATTCTAAAAAAAAAAAAAAAACGTATTGGTGTCAACTTGGCCCACATGATGAGAATAACCCTGAATGAGTAGATTTATTACATGCAATTTTCTGCACGTATTCCAAAATATATTTTAGACAATTTACATTACCACGAAAAACATTAGATTACAAAATTCTCAACAAAGAGCTTTGCTTTCAAGTTTGTTTTTGGATAGGCATCGTAAAGACGTTCACGTTTCTTTAATTCCTTTTTGTCAGGAAATGATGTTAAAAGAAGTTAAAGGGATAAAAGATTAATGGGGTGTTACTGAGTTTACGTGGCAGTAGCTTGTACGAAAAACAACACATTTCCTTTTTAAGTTTTTGAAAACAGAAAATGCAGTTCCTTTCTTATTTGCATTTTGAGATTTCCATAGAGTCGCCATTTTTTTGAAAACGTGATTTTAATTTTAGATTGCGTGCTAGAATTTAACGAAAAATCTACATATATCCTTCAATATCGAAAGTTTTTTTATTTATGTGCTGTTACGTCTTCATTAACGAAACATTATTTTGAGAGGAAAAGAATCAATAATGGAATGCTGCAAAATAAAATATACACCCATTACCAAAATGATTCTAACATTTGAATGAATTTTTGAGTAAAACTGAAATATGATTATGATTATTTTCACTAACTATTCAAGCCATTATGTTATTTACACCTCCCTCATTGTATAGTCAACAAAAAGTAATCAGCGTCAGTAAGTACTCCTTTCTGATCAGGATTTTGTTTTGAAAGTTTTCTCTTTAACTAATAATTTTAACCAAAAAGCTTTTTCATTATCCAATTTACCTTTCAGCAAAAATAAATAAATAAATAAATAAACTTGCGAATTGTACGCTAAAAAAGCGAAACAATCCTGATTTTGACAACTTAATAGTTCTAAGAAACTTACCATGAAAAGTAATTTTTGATTCATTTTTACGAACTAAGAATACTCTCTTTTACGAAATCGACGTTAAGGTCGAATTAGATCTTCCGTAGGAGCTTCTGTAATTGGGTTGTTTCCTTCAGTCAAAAGTATTACTTTTAGTCACTAAAGTTGATACAATGAGCAAAAAAATTAAAATAAATAAATAAAAATAAATAAAAAAATAAATAATAAGTAAAAAAATAAAAAATAAAATGAATGAATAAAATAAATAAATAAAAATAAATAATAATAACATTTACCCAGAAAATACTTTTATTTTCCCATTTGTTATTTTTTAATTAGTTTTTTTAAATGTCCGAGTTTTCAAGCAAGGTGTGGTCTTTATGACGTCAGAAATGATGTACATCGGCGCTTCTCCACTAGCGCACTGAATGTTTACGCTCGCTGTCTATCGCGTTTCCATGTCATGATAATTCAGAAGCGAATTAAATATTGAGCTCTACGCTTGCTATCAACCGCATCGTTGCCAGTACACGTGCGTAAAGATGAGAATTAAATACTGCGCCCTGCGCTAATGGCAACAGCGAATGGCAGTTCATCATTTGTGATGTCTTGCGCAGAAGCGTATAAAATGAAATTGAGTCTTCGCACCGATTTAAATAATTTTTTTTAAATACTAAACTTCGTCAAATTATTTTAAAAATGATCAAATCCTATGTTTTTAATCATGCTCTGTCAGAAAAAAATACGTACTTTTAAAATTTCGGGAACGACCCCATTGTTTAAGTTTAGAAGATAACCCTTTTGAAATGCATTGTAATTTTACATATGTTCGAATACAGGCAACCGTTATTTCAGATAATTGATTTCATGACTTGATGACGTTGGGTAGGATACTAACTAGTAAATGAACACTCAAAGCACAATTTCCTTTTCAGAAATTCATAACATTAGTAAAAGCTGCAGTACGTAATAAAAACATATTTACCGGTGTCATGTGTAATTGCCAACTTATTTTTTTAAAATCCTATAAAACGAATTCTATAAACCTTGTTAGCAGAGCATTGGCTGCAGTTTCTTCTGAATTCAAATATACTAAAAAATACGTATTGGTGTCAACTTGGTCCACATGATGAAAGTAACTCTAAGTGAGTAGATTTATTACATGCAATTTTCTGCACGTATTCTAAAAAATATTTTAGACAATTTACATTACCACGAAAAACCATTAGATTACAAAATTCTCAACAAAGGGCTTTGCTTTCAAGTTTCTTTTTGGATAGGCATCGTAAAGACGTAACCTGGAGACGGTTTTCGCTAGAGGAGCAGCATCGTGAGGCGGCCGGCCGACGGTGGTGCTGCAGAGGGAGGCGGTTGGCGCCAAAAATAAACCAACGCCTGTTTACATATGGATTCACATTTATTCCAAATTTCACCCAGAACGTAGCATTACTTCTTGAGATATGGCACTCACAATGGAAAAAAAAAAACGTTCGATCATGCCACCCCCTTTTCAGCTGTTGACACCAAAATAGAAACAGCTCTTATACCTTCTAAGGGCTACTTGTCGATAAATTTTTGTTTGATTCCGTTCATTATTTCTTGAGATACAACAATCACAATTGACGACAAAAAACGTTCTGTAGCTCAACCCCCATTTGAACTACTGACACCAAAATTGAATCAACACCTGTACCTGTTAGGGGTAACGCATGGACCAAATTTTGTTTGATTCCGTCAGTTCCTTCCTTTGGAATAGCAGGCACGCATAACTCAAAAAACGTCCCATTGCTCCACCCCCCTTGGAGAAATTCGCGCCAAAAACCAATGGGCACAAGTTCACATAGGGACACATATGTGTACTACATTTCGTTCGATTTCATGCGCTAGTTTTTGCTGTAGAGTGGCCCAAAAAACTGGTGTGACACACACAGACACACACACGCGCACTTAGACAGACAGACATTTTCCAAAAATGGTCGAAATGGACTCAGCACACCTCAAAACGTTCGAATCCGTCAAAATTCGAAATTCGAAAATTTGCACGAATTTGATACTTCCTTCTATATATTGGATATAGAAGAAAGTAAAAACAATGCTTCAATGCAAGTTTTATTACAAAATACATTATTCATTCTTTATATACCGTAATTTTCAGATCAAATTTCTGATTTGTTCATTTTGAAAAAGTAAGTTATTTTAACCATTTCACTTTGCCCTACATTTCCTTACTATATGAAAATGACAAGAACCGTATTTGGACTTAAAAATCTCTTTCCATCCTAGCTACCACAATTAACTGTCATATACATAAGTGTTACAAAACACACATCACTCCGAAAACAGAGAATGTTCAACTGTGTAATATTTTAACTCCATTAATAACTAACTCGAGAAGTATCATCAAAAATAGGCATTTCTTACGTGGAATGCGTCTTGTGCCCACTGGATGAAGGAATGCTCTTGTCCACACAGTTCGTCCCCTGTTCCAAGTTTGACCATCCGTTCTCCTCCCAGTTCGCCCAGCATCGTATCCACGTACAGACCAAAAGAGCAAAAGTTTGGATACGCACTGGAGCCCAGGGCAAACACTGCAAACCTTTCGGGGGAAAATGAATCTTTGAATAGCTCATATAATTAAAGAATAGAATATTACTTACGTTGCGGATCTCAAAATCTGTGTATATATGAGAAAAACAAGTTTTAGCACAATCAATTCACAGCTTCTATTGAAAATCTTTCATTCAAAAAACGAAAAATATTGGATTTGATTGAAGTTGTTTATATGTATTTATGTATATATATGAATTTTTCCATTCGGAGTAAGTCTAATTGGGTAAAAAATCTTTGTCTGTATTTCAAATATTATTCCACTAGTCTTAGCCTATATTCCAAACATCATTCCAGTAGTTTTAGATAATGTTTCAAAGATCATCCCACTAGTCTTAGCGTATATTATTATCCGACTTGTCTTAGCCTTTATTTCAAATATGTGTCTACTTTGAATAAATTTAGAACAACATATTTAAACTATTATTCCAAAGAATTCCTGTATAGAATCCTTGTACTGTATTGTAGTTGAAGGACTTCTTGGCTTAAGATTTTGTAACTTATTTTGGTGTATACATTTGTTAAGACTTATTAAAATCAGATTTATGAAATTTTTTAACAGGAGAAAATATTTCATTTTTACACTATAAATTTTTGCAAAACATACTATAAAATGACTTAGAGACCATTTTACGAATATTATTTGACGTTAAAGATACATTACTCATTTCTAAAACTCTTTTTCTTGGATTCTATCTTGAAACAGCAAGACAAAAAACTGGCTTGTAAAAACGTTTTTTGTTATTTTAATATCTGAAAACTAAGTAGTCCCGGAAACATCGAAAACTGAGCAGCAAACGTGCGAGAAGTGAATTTAAGAATAAAAGAAATTAAAATAACGTGCAAAGAGGGGAAATTCTTTTCTCTGACCTTAATTTTTACACTTATGGTTCTGACTAAACTTTCAACGAAATTTCATTATTTATGTATTTCCAAAGTTTTATCAGTGGCAAAAGTTGGAAAATTTCAACAACAACTAAAAGCAGAAATCAATGCAATAGAATCTATAAATTACAATAAAAACAGAGAAACTTCTTATTTTCATGTTGGGTCATTTAAACTTTTTCTTCTCATTTAAGAATTAAAAGTTACGACGTCAACCGAGTTTTTTTAAAAAAATTTAGTAGTACTACTCTAAGCAAACTCTAAATATGTTCTTATTATTATTCAAACTTGGCCAGGCGATCATTTTATTTACAGACAATTTTTTGCTTTGCAAATTCTAACATAAAACCACACAAACGAAAAATTATTACCAGAGGACTGATTTCAGAGAGCTGATTTAAAGTGAATTTATACTCTACGTTTCCAATCTTTTCAAAAGAAAAAAAAGTTATCATTTAAGAGTTTGGTTTTAAAGTGTTATTATCGTTTCAAAATAATGACTGCCGATAATATACGTATGTTGTAAGGGAAGCCGGAAAAATTTAAATATAAAGTTTTTAGGAAGTAGATTACATTGTAACGAATTCGGAACTCACGACTGAAGTATTGCAACTGGTGACAATATTTGAAGAGTTCTAAACATTTTTCCAATGTCTACGTATGAAAACTTTACTCAAATAAAAACAAAGTGCCGTGCTGAGCGCAAAAGTGGTTTTTACAGTCGAGTTCAAAATGAGAAATTGCAGTTTGAAGTTTTGCGCCTCCATGTATTTGATTTAGGTACATTTTTTTTTCAGAACGAAGAAAAAAAATTCAATGCACAAATGACCATAGAACATTATACTTAGGTGAAAATATGGTGTCAAAGAACCACCTGGTGACTAACTCAATTTCTGATAAAAAGTGCACATACGATTTTCGTGCTCAGCACGGCAGTATAGGGTTACTGTGTCCGGGAAGAAAAACATTAGAATTAATTGACAAACAATTTTAACTATTTTTTTTTAATTGTTAGAAATTATTTTGCCGATGTACTCGTATTACCGTTCATACGAAAGCAATAACTCATATTTTCCCTAAGAAATTTTTCATATAACCAAAAGGTCATTCCTCTGGCCCGTCCGAATCTTTTTCTCAAATTATTTACAAACAATCCACAAATTAAATTTGTAGTACTAAATTATGCACACATAGAGGAGTAAAATAACGTTATTTTAATTTTTAGCTATTTAAATAATCAAGGTACATTGTTTTAAAGTTCGTCCCAAGGTTTTTATGTCATTGTCCTAGCCTAGAAATGAGTTCAATTATTACAGGTAAAAATATGGAATTTTGAACTTTCTGTAAAGCAATACTGTTTATTCCCACTATTTTGTTGTTCTTCTGGAGTATTTTGTAGTTCTGATTTCCCTAGTGATCTTATTATAACTGTGAAGTTCAGAACTGAGGTGTGTAACATTTTTGCTTTCACTCTGCTGGACAACATTTCTATTTTATGTACAAGGTTTTTTTAGTTATTTCTGTTACGCGTAGTTTAATTAAGATATAAGAGTTTTCGAAAAATGACATTTTTAACCATAAATATAACTCGAGGTTCTAGGCATTGGTAACAGGTTTTGTGCAGATAATTTGTCCCTCTCCTGGTACATAAAAATGTCACTCTCTAGGCATTTTCTATACCAGGAAAACATAGCTAAAATGCATTTAAAAAAACTTTAAAGCATTTTCTTTAAAAAAAAATTCTGATTGGAAAATACCAAGTTTTCGGAAAATCACCCTGTAATGAAATCGCTTTGAGGTTAACTACGCTCCAATACGAGACAAATTACAATTGATAAAACATAAACTGATTTTCGATTCCTCCAATTTTAGTGCTTTGGAGTACTGACGTTTTATAACCGGAAACGATGTTTTATAATACATGTATATAATTCATTTTACCTGACATTGCTGAGAGGTCCTATGTCATCACTCAGCTCTGTCGTGAGATTGCTGTTATAACAGTCATCATCTTTCAAGTCCATGGGCATACTGTTCATCCTCACAAACGGCATACAAGTGCTGCTGCAAAATGTTAGAGTCATGTTAAGCTCTAATTATAAGTTTAATCAATTTATCTTGAATTGTTTCTTGCTTCATCACTGATCTATGAGGATATGCATTAACTACATCAACGCATTCACCACAGCAAGTATTTTGCACGAATTTAAAGAACGGTAACTCAATATATTTTTACTATTTTTTAACTGAATGTTTAGCATATCTTAGCTACGCATATTCTTAGACAGTTGTATGGACCATGGCCTCACTCGATGGAGCTGATACTTTCGGGCATTGACAATTTTTGACTTTTCTGTGTTAAATCGATGCAACTATGATCTGCTTTTGAAATTCTCGAAAAATTCGAAACTTCATATGTTGCCCATTTTGACCGCAAGAGGCGCTGAACGGAATCGTATGTATCCACCAATCAATGTCACCGTTTCAAAGTTCGTTTATTTTTCATTACACGTCATCCATTTTAACTGCAAGAGGCGCCGTAAGTAGTAGTTTTTCCTGATTTCCAAGTTAGCCTGAGATTTAAATAGCTTAAAACAATGACCCTTCGTCCTGCTTTTCGTGCAAAAATTTAATCCATTCACATCTTTCATTTTGATAATTTTAAATAACTAAATCATGTACCTTCTGACTCTCGTTTTCTCCATGCTATACATATTAAGCCTATTAAGTCTGGTAACATAATCTAAATCTCAAAGTCCCCTTACTAGTCTAGTTTCCCTTCTTTGAATCCTTTCCGAAACGGAAATATCTTTCTTCACATAAGACGACCAAAGCTGAACAACATATTCCAAATGCGGTCTTACTAAACTCTCATATAAAGGCAGAAGAACCTTCTTAGATTTGTTTGAAATAGATCTATTGATAAACACCCAAGTATTTTGTTGACTTTGTTACTTGCAATGCTGCACTAAACTTGAAGTCCTGATCTATTAAGTTACCCAGATCCGTAACATTTTTTGCCTGACTAATGACTGAACCCTGTAAACGATAACTCGTACGCTTATTTCCATGACCTAAGTGTAGCACTTGACATTCCCCTACATTAACTGCCATACCCCAAATATCCGCTCACTCAGTAATATGATCTAAATCCTCTTGAAGCTGTTTTACTTGTTCTTCATTTTCGACAATCCCCATCACTTTTACATCGTCAGCAAAACAATTCATGCTTCCAGAAATATTTTCATTGATGTCAATTATAAAGATAATAAACAAAAGAGGCCCTAAAACTGATCCCTGAGGAACCCTGCATAAATCATCACTCCCTTTAGAATGATTTCCTCTCACAACTAGTCTTTGCCTCCGACCAGTGAGCCAATTTCTAACCCAAAGTAAAGTTTTTCCTCCTATTCCAATGTCAGCTAGTTTGCTGAGACATGACTTTCTCCGATCAGCCTGCTCCCAGCGTAAGCAAAAACACTTTTTAGGGTTCCCATCAATGTCATCTGCTAGCCTTTGCTCCAATTCCCATTTTTTGAATCCGTACCAAATACTTAAAATTTCGCCTTGCCTTACCATACTGGAGCATCTCTGCACTCTGACCAGTTTCTTTAAACTGACGAAAAGCGGCTTGCTTATAATTTAGAGCTTCTTTAGTCTCCATAGAGAACCACATAGGTCAAATTTTGGTACTAACACCTTTTCTCCTAAATGGAACTTAATCCCCAACCGTTTTAGCAAGTTTTTCCTTAAATTCCTTCCACTGCTGATCTACGTCGCTATTTTCCAATCCTGACGAAAAAAACCTCTTTCAAGCTCTGCCTAACTGCAACAAAATCAGTGTTTCTGAAATTGGGCACAAACCTAAAATTATCATCTTTGTACACTTCAAATTTAATCCGGAAACTAATGCTGTTATGATCACTGTCTCCGATGTGATCCCCTACACACAACCCTTGAACAAAACTTCCTACGTCACAAAAAACTAGATCCAAAATCGCCTCCTCTCGAGTTCCCTGAAGAAATGAAAGAATCGATTATAATGTTCAGTTTTGAGAAGGATGTGTGTCGTTAGATTAGGTTTCTGAAAAATAAGTTGTATTTATTTAAAGTTTGAGAGTCTCCGAGTTGGGCCTCTGTCTTTAAAACAAAGGCCGGCTCATTGACGCTCTTTTTATGACAAAAAACACGTGGCTGCTATATTATCACAGTTATGGTCTTTTCACATACTTTTTCATCTGGACCACGAGCTATTCAATGAGTACATTGGCAAAATATGAGAACTACACTAACAGTTAATGCTACCAAATAAATACGGATGGTGTCAAAATGGTTGATAGGTCAGCTCATGTTTGTAAGAGATATAACATAAGAAGAAATGGAAAGAGCAAAAGGATTATACCTAATATATTCGACGTCAGGCGTCGTTTCTCCGGTTACTTTAATGGCTTGAAGACTTCGAGCAAATGCCTAAAAAATTGAAAGGGGAAAAAAATAAAGCCTATGAACTTATGAACTTTTGGAAATCAAATATGAAATGATATTATTATGTATTCAGTAAGAATGGGGTCGTTTCCAAAATTTTAAAAGTATTTTTTCTGAAAGAGCATGCTCAAAAACATAGAATCTGACCATTTTTAAATTATTTCTTTAAGTTTAATATTTTAAAAAAATTACTTAAATCGGTGCTCTTTCATCGTTTAACGCTTCTGCTGATGACATCACAAATGCTGAAAGTCATCACAAATGATCAGTGTTGCCATTCACGGTCCAAAATATTTAATTCGCATCTTTACTCACATGTATTGGCAACGATATGGTTGATACCAAGCTTAAAGCGCAATTGTAATTCGCTTCTTGATTATCATAACGTGGAAATGCGGTAGAAAGATGCGCCATAGTGCATCATTTGTGACGTCATAAAGAGCACGCCTTGTTTCAATAATCGGACATATAAAAAAATTAATTAAAAAACAACTGTTGGTAAAATAAAAGTATTTTCTGAGGCCATGTTATTTATTTATTTTTTTTGCTTATTCTATCAATTTCAGTTACAAAAAGTGCTACTTTTGACTGAAGGAAACACCCCATTCAGTAAAGTTTTCAGAAAGTAAATACCGTTTCACTCTATCGCAGCCGCAAGGCCGCAACGCTGCGGCGTTCTGCGCATGCGTTCTAGCTTTTCTTGTTCAATGGCTCTCAATTAACGCAAATTTGAGTACTCTACGCTGTATTTTCAGTTTGCTGTACACATTTAGAATGTTTAAGACAGTTACTGATGCAACAGACTGTGAGATTCGTGCTGTGATTCGATTTTTGAACAAAAGGAATGTGAAACCGGCTAAAAATGTTTCGTTAAGATAAAGATGTTTACGGCGAAGATGGTGATGGAATGATGAAAAAGGTGGTTAGAATGCTTAATGATGACGGAACAAATGTCCACAATGAGGCTTTAAGTTATCGGGCTTCTGTTGTCAAAGATGATCTGGTCAGGAAAGTTGATGAAAAAATCCACAAGAATAGACGTTTCACAATGACTACGCGTTCTGCCGAATTTCTGTAAATGTCACGTACTGTTGAGACGTACTGGGAAGTTTCTAAGAATAAGGTATAGTAGAAAAGCTAGTGACCCGTTGAGGCAAGGTATGCTCTTTCAGGTCTAAAAAACATTAGCTTTTTTTTCAAAATGGTACTTATTTCCCGAATAATTTACTACATAAATGTATAGCTGAAATTTTTTTTTTGTCGCATATTAAAATTAAGAGCAGATAGTGATTCATAGAGTGAAAAGTTAGTTAGGTACAATTTGAATAAAATTGTAATGAATTGTTACCTAAACATTTTCGTTAAAAGTTACTCACTTCACCATTTTCTGGAGGATCACCGTTTCCGAAAGTGCTTGTAACAACTAATAGAAGGGTTTCATGTTCAAGGTTAATGATATCGTAGTCGGACATACAAATGACCTATAAAAAATTGAAATATTATACATTTTCTAAGTTCCAATAAATGATTTACATTTTAAAAATAAAAGTGTACCCTTCACAATTTAAAGCAAAATATAGGTAAGGTATTATGTTAATTGCATGTAAGCTGAATAATGATTCATTAATGTGTACATAAAAAAATGTTGCAACGAAAATGAAGGAGTGTATTTATTGCAACATGTTCAAATATCTTCTCAATTTCTAAGCATTCACACAGTAATTAAAACTACTCATTGTTTCAGAAAAATCAGCGCCCCCCCCTATTGCAGTTTAAAGAAATATGTTGATGTCAATTAATAGAAAATAAGTCATATGACTTTGAAAAATGACATATTCGGAAAGAATGTAAATTGTCGAACTTCGCTTGGACAGTTGCGTGAAGAGAAAAGCTCCCTTAGCTCGGCACTAAATCAATGTTGCTCCTTACGATAACAGCAAATGTTAGCTTTTGAACCAATAAAATAATATTCAACATCAAACGCGTGCGTATTTCCATGATATTTTTGATTCTGATGTTGGAATAAAATAGCATTCGTTTTCGGCGCAAGTGAAAACAAAAATATTTCAACCAATAATTCAGGATAACAAACTTTTTATCGCAGTTAACAGCAGTTGGGAATATCTGGTACAGCTGTTATATAGAAAAAAAACCGTGCCTGTAATTATTTTCCAATAAAAATAATGATCTATTACGTTCTTTAGTGTAAGTAATTTTTGCAGTATAAGTAATGTACTGAAAGGATTCAGAAGCTATTATTTGTGCCCAAGTAGAAATTATGTCCTATTGAGATCTTTCATGAAAGATTTTTTGCTTTACACCTGTTACACTAAAAGATGTGGTTATTGCTTTTGTTCCAGTAAGTATTGTGTCCTATATCGGATGATATAGGTACGAATTTTTAGAAGACTCTTGCTGGAAGGAGAACTCTTGCTAGTCCAGAGTTAAAGAAAGTGAAGACAGTTTCAAAAGGGAGAGAATCTGGAGAAAATGATTTATAGTGACTTATTATTATTATTATTTTTGCGTTGGACAAATAACAAATATTTCATAATGGTTATGCATTAAAATTCGTCGAAAATAAATAGATTGAAAATATTTTTACTCGAATTTTATCTTTTGTTTCTGCAATAAGTTAGAGGTTAAAGAAGTGCACTGCAATCCATTACTAAAATTAATTTCCCATTGAATTTAATTGCTGAATTACTTTTATATATTATTATAGTATAATGCATAAAGTATATTGTGCAAATCAAAACTTAGCACTTACTGTTGCATTAAAACCGTGGGAAAAAATGTCACCCAACATTTTTGCATAGCGTTCCGACTTTCCCGTTTCTGTAGCAAATAAAATGGTCGCTTTTATTCTTCGAGATAAAGCCATTCCAAAGAGATTGGACGTAAATTTGACGGCCCTGTAAAATACAGAATGATAAAATTAGTTTAATTATTAGGACAAAAACAAAACACAAAATACTGTTCGGAATTATGACTCTTTTCTCCGAGTGCACTTTATTTATAGTGGTTAACATCTATGCAGAATAACGGCAACTGCGCAAATATGTTTTGGGATGTTCATCTCCTTACTAAGGTCCCTTCCCTTGTTTATCATTCTAATATTTTTTTTTTGTATTATAGTCTAATAATGTGCGTACAGTTTTAGATTTACACTAAAAATTAGGACACACGACAATAGATCAATGCCCACGAAAGCCAAAATTTAAAATTAAAATACTTAATTTTTGCCGTGTTTAGTAAACATAAAGTTGATATTGGAACTGTCAACTCCTAAGAAAAGAGAAGAGTTACTCCTACTATCCTCCTGAGATTACTAATTTGAAGAATAGTTTTTTTGAAAAATAGATGCGTCAAAAACATTGTCTCTGGGCATTGTCCATCAGCTAAAGGCTTGTTAGCGGCTCGGGATCTTCACTTTTTATTTAATGATTGATAAAAATAAAGACTTACCTAGCAATCTCTTTAAACCTGAATTTTCTTGATGGTGTCCGTGGTCCGTTTCCTGCATTTTCCCTGTCCTTTTCCCAAATATGAGTCTTCCAAGGAGGATCCTGCAAAAATGAGTTATTTCTCATGTACCGTACTTTGGTCATACTTTCATACTGATTTTAGCTCAAGTAGTCATTTTAGTTATCCTTAATTTTAACGCTCACCAACGCAACCGAAAGTCGCGAAAGAACTGAGTCAGTTCTCTCGCGACTTTCGGTTGTGTTGATGAGTTTTTCGCACTGTTGAAGAGGTTCCAGTGTAGCCTTGAAATAGCTATATACTGTATTTTCTTCACAATTTGTGCTTTATTTACGTTGGTTTTTCACTTTAATCATATTGTAGCACAAAATTTATTTGTTAATTTTTCATCAAAAGATCAGTACATTAAGCACCAGATAATTGAATCAGCCGTTATATGAGCCCTCCAAAAAAAAGAAAACTACCTTTTAAAATTTCAATGGCGCAGGACGCGCCGTGACCCCCCCCCCCCCAGTTGGGCACTCATGGGTAAATAACTTAAAAGGATTTTTTTTATACATCTAGAATTACGTTATTACAGCTCCATGCGGAATAGGATACGTACAATGTTGTAATAACCTGAAAATTCCCATTTTTGTACTTGCGTTAATCTGGCCTTGAGGTACAAAATTTTATAAAATTCTAAAGAACCCATTCTGAAAAATACCTTTCGAACATGCCTCAAATTATTTCATTGGAGGAAAAAAAAAACATCATTGCTTTATTGTCTTTCAACATACTGAGCGGATAATCCTACTCACCTGATATTCATAGCTCGGCTTCAGATTGTAGTAGAGCATCTCCTGGTGAAAGACAGGTGTCAGGCTCCCGCTGAGGGGCGGCACGATCCATACCCAGTCGGCAGGACACCCTCCCCTCAACCGGATCTCGTTCTCCCAGTGCTTCATGAATGATTCCGATGCGGTGTGATGGTCGACGATCGTCACGTTCGCCTTCTGGAAGACAATTAAGGTTCGTCAGGAGATGGGCTTTCAAGACAAGAGTAAACCAATCAAATGAGATCTTTATTTTTAAGAGGAACTCTTGAAAGTGAAAAGCTTCATCTTCCATGCTTTTCAAGGGCTGATGCAGACTACCATTTTAGGGAGGGGGTCATAATGAAGAATGAATCCCCCCCCCCCCCGAACCTACAAACGACCCTACGGTATAAAGTTTGAAACTTTTCAGAAATTGCTCGAGTATCAATAAAAAGTTCAAATCGACCAGAAATAATGCACCTGATAAGGCAAAAGGTTAAAAGTGAGAGAGACGCCATACTTTTTGTAGAAATTAGATAAAAAATTAAAAATGCAAAATAAATCAACCCCTTACGTTTCATTTTAAAGTTACACTATTATTGAGTGTTAAAATTACCATTAACGTGCTTTCGACTTAAATGAAAAATAAATAAAGAATAAAAATTGAAAGTTGGCAACCTCTCCCATAACGTGTGGGAGAGATGCCATCTATGTTATTATTTCTTGTTTTGGACCTTTTTGCGGATTATTTCCTAACCATAATTATTACGGTATATTGTACATGACTCGTGCAACTACTTTTGGAATAAGGAACATTTAACCCAATCAGTTTTTTTTTTGTTAAATAATAATTTTCCCAACATTCCGAGCACACAAGCATATTGTTTTCCATTCATTTTCGAGCTAGGTAGTTTTGGGATTGGATAAGATTTCTGAAAACTCTTTGTAGGGATTTCTTTCCTTGTGAATGTTTGTTTGGAAGTTGATGTTTTTTTTTTTTTTTTGGAGACAGAGCACTTTCAAGAAAAATGTTAAGAGTAGCTACCTTCAATTAAATCAGAAATAGCGAAGAAATGATCTGGAATAATATTACAATGGAGTGGGACATTCCAGAAGCTGTAAAACCTAATGTAGCATTTCCACGGCATTCCATAATGTTTTTGAACTTAATTTTTTGATATTTCTACCTTTTTTTCCTTTAAATAGCCAGAATTAAGTTCTCTTCACCCCACTGCCCCCTATACCATATGCTTCCTCGCGTATTTTCTCGGCATTCAAAAAACAAAAAATCATAAACAAAGCACCCCTTCATTTACACTTTTATTAAAGTTTGGCATCTCTCCTCATTATGTGGGAGAGATGCCACATAGGTATAAAGTAAGTAAGAAATCACATATACTGCTAAATATAGCTGAAATAAGTTAATAACAAGCTGAATCAAACATTAAAACCAGTTCTTACTTTATGCTGTGTTTGTTTTACATTCAACATTTACTGAAACCAAAGCGACTCAAAATTTTTGTTGTAAAATTCTCGCACTACAATGATTTTTTTGTCCCACATACGTCACACTCGAGCGCAGTCGAGTAAGAGCTGACATGTTAAAAAGAAAGCGTCTATCTTTACTAATATTAAAGCTGAATGTCTGGATCTTTGTCCGGATCTCTGTCGGGATGTTTGGATGTCTGTGACGCGCATAGAGCTTAGACCATTTGGCATGAATTTCATGAAATTTGGCATAGCATTAGTTTGTAACATGGGGTGTGCACCTCGAAGCGATTTTTTGAAAATTCGATTTTGTTCCTTTTCTATTCCACTTTTAAGAACATTTTACCGATCAAGTTATCATAACATGGACGAGTAAATTACCAAATTATCATAACGTGGAACCGTAACATGGACGAGCAAATTAACATAGCAAATTAGCGAGAAATTCATCATCCATTATTTGTAATTATACAGACGAACCAAATAACCTTTAAATTTTCTACTCCGGGCAAAGCTGTGCGGGTACCGCTAGTGAGTAAATAAAAACAGTGAGAAATTTAGCCATCTATTTCTTAATCACTGAATGTTCGAAAGTATTTCAGTGACGTCTCACCTCATATGGCGTCTCTCCCACTTTTACCCTAAGTGTTACAAGTTCATTTCTTAAGCAATGAAAAGAAGTAGTGTTTTGAAATATACTTGCTTTCAAAAATAATTAATGAATTGAAAATACTACTGCAATCGGTTACATTTTATTCGAAAAGTGATTGAACACAGTGTGGATGGATATTATTATCGATTTTTAGGGGGGGGGGTGTATCTTTCGCTGTTTCTTAGTCGCATGGTAACTTTGTAGAGCTTGAAAGAAAAAATCAGAAACTTGCCCTCACTTGGGGGATTTCTATGTATGATGTCCACTTTTTTCCATCATATTTCACCCCCTTTCTCCTTTGTCACAAGTGTCACACTTTTTACCCGCTCCCCTCCATTTGTCACACGTCACATTGTTTTACATAAGGGACTGTCCGCCAATGATGTCACACTTTTAGGGGGTTGTGAAATTGTGACAGTTTATGACAAGAGGGAGGGAGGGGGTAACAAGATGTGTGTCATCATGCATTTTTTACTAGAATACGTTTAGGAAAAATAGCATGACTTGTGACAAGGGGGAAGGATAAGTTAAAGTGTGACACTTTGTGACAATGAGAGGATGGATGTCAAAAATTATGGAAAAAGTGTTACATCCCTAAGCATATTGTTATAAGAATTGTTTGATGTCATATTTCTTGTTACTTCCTTGTAACGTGCATTTTACGCTTAATATTGCAAAATACTTACTGTTTTGCTTTAAAAATGTCAGTCAGTTACCAGTGGAATAATCTGAAAATCAATTACACTTAGAAGATGGCCAGTTATGCACGAAGAGCTAACTCTTAATATAAATCAAACACAAATAGAATGTAAAACTATGTTTTAATAAAC
Source organism: Uloborus diversus (assembly GCF_026930045.1). Classification (NCBI taxonomy): domain Eukaryota; kingdom Metazoa; phylum Arthropoda; class Arachnida; order Araneae; family Uloboridae; genus Uloborus; species Uloborus diversus. Next base: position 66,576,376 of record NC_072734.1, on the reverse strand, counting down.
AAGCATAAACCAAACAGATGCGTGTATCTGAAAAATAACGTTAATATAAATTTAATATGCATTTGAAGTGCTTTACAGAAGTTTATATTTTCCATTTTAAATTAAAAAAAAGTTTTCAACGTTATAATCTTTGTATGCTGTTGATTTGGAAAAATAAATGTTTCGCGTCAGTGCAACTCTGAGTTCGTAAACGAAGAACATCAAATTTAGAAAAAAAAAAGGCTATATTCACACAAAAACCATATCTAGCTCCGCTCTAATTACGTCGTAGTTAGGCAAAATAATCACCAAATATACCTGTATAGGAAAAAATTGAATTATAGTTAGAGAGAGAATGTTACTCATTACTTATTTTAAGCTTGAAATAAATTGAAAAGGCTGCAACTGCGTTGATTGGGAAACTTAATTTGCTTTCTCCTTCCCAAGCGAAAAATTATGAAATGATATTATTTATTAAGGGAAAACCATAATTAAAAGTCCGGGGCTGTTGCACTTTATTCTGTGTGCATTCACAGACAATTTCGCTTCAGGAAGAGAAAAAATATTTTTGATTGATCATTAAGATAAAGAACTGGAAACGTTTCAAGCCACAGAGCCAATTACTCATTTATGTCTCCAAAAGTTATTATTTTTTCATTTCTTGCTGTGGAATAGATTTCGCCACCAAAACGTTCATTCAGACTGAAAATGCAATGGATGGTTTAAAAAAACGTAGGATAATTAGAGTACTAAGTTCATTTAATCAATAATCAGAGAAGGGATATGAAAACATCCATAAAACGAACGTCATTGTTATAGAATGGGGTTGTTTCCTCCAGTCAAACGTAGTACTTTTTGTCACTGAAATTGATAGAATAAGCAAAAAAAAAAAAACATGGACTCAGAAAATACTTTTATTTTCCCAACAGTTATTTTTTAATTAATTTTTTACAATGTCCGATTCTTAAAACAAGGCGTGGTCTTTATGACGTCACAAATGATGCGCTTTTGCGCATCTTTCTACCGCATTTCCACGTCATGATAATCAAGAAGCGAATTACAATTGTGCTCTACGCTTGCTATCAACCATATCATTGCCAATACACATGAATAAAGATGCGAATTAAATATTTTGGACCGTGAATCGCAACACTGAATGGCATTTCATCATTTGTGATGTCATCGGCAGAAGCGTTAAACGATGAAAAAGCACCGATTCAAGTAATTTTTTAAAAATATCAAACTTAAAGAAATTCTTTACAAAATGGTCAGATTCTATGTTTTTAAGCATGCTCTTTCAGAAAAAAAATACTTTTAAAATTTTGGAAACGACCCCATTGTTATTTTGTGAATGCTGCTTTAACCTTCTCAGACTTAGTGTTGGACACACTAGCAAAAAAGTTTAATAAAATGTGTCGATGTGCAGAATTTTAGTTAATTTTCTCCTTAGAAGGTAATAATACGAAAAAAAAAGGCATTTTACTCTTACATTTTTATTCATAACGTGTCCAATCAAATAAAAATGGCGTTTTCTAAAAGAAAGAAAATTATACGCATGTGCATCGGGAAATGTCCCTAATTTAATTCTTTTTTTAGATTAGAAAATTCTTAAAGAAGCAGCTTAATTTCTTAAATGTTGTGCCTTTCTTGTGAGATTATCAGTTTTTACTCAACTCTTCCTGCTTCTGATTTATAACACGATCATTTTCGTGTCGCTCCTCTAGGAGAGAATAATTTTCTCAAAAGAAGTTAAGATATTGTTTAAGCACAGCGTTTTTTTCTGTACTTTTGTATGTGTTAAAAACCAATTAATGCAAAAAAATAATAATAAAATGAAATAAATATCAATAAAAGAATAAATAGATAAATAAAATTTATCATTCAAAGTTGGTTTTGAGTTGAGGAAGTTGGTTGAGGAAGTTAAAAGATTTTGCTAAATTTCAAATGACATTTTTAGTTATCGAGTGATAGTTTCAAAGTTTAGAGTATGTTTCAGCCGTCGAGAATGTTTCAATTTTGCACTAGATTTTTCTCATCTCAGAAAACGCGCTTAATTTTCTGATAGCGCTTTTGGAATGTTGAAATATATTTTCTAACTTCCGATTTTGTTCTCAGACCTTTGTTTTTGTTAGGAGCGCGAAGAAATTCACATTTAAAGCTTAAAAAGTCAATTCTAATTTTGACCACACAAATCGTAAAAACGTTTCTAACCGATGGTTGAATGTAAAAGAAAATGTTTAATCCAAAATCTACCCCTAATTCATAAAATACGGCAATGAGAATTTCCTTACGAGTGGCTACATTCCTAACTGTTCACGAAAAGGAGTTACCAAAATTCGGTGAACACAGTTTTCTTCCGTAGCTTCTTCTATCTTGCTCGTCCCATGAGCAAAAGTTTTTTTAAATGCAACTTTTTCCGCAATTTCAGTTTCAGTTTGCACTTAAAATGATCACAATTCGGAAAGACATAGAAAGGCATCTTTTTTCTGTTGTCTTATATAATCCTAACTTGATCTTTATACTTCCAAAATTTTGTGAAACTTAATTTCTCTCCGAAGTGAAACTTACCTTTCCCGCATCAAAGCTTCGAAACGATCACAATCCCTTGTTTTCGAACGTGCTGCTGATAAATTGTTCTTCAAGTCATGCTGTGATACACTGGAAATCCTTTTATCACTACCGCATTGTCAAAAGCTAGTAACTGTCTGCCTAAAAAACTACCATTTTTCTATATCGAAATATTTTCTGTACTTTCAGCAGCCACTGTAATTGCAAATTTGGTCCTTTGAAATGTAAAATAAATGTCACTTCAATAACTCGTCAAATAAGTTCATGTTTTTAATGCATTTACTATAGCGCATTTTTACTTTCTATGGAAAGAAGTTTTTAATGCATAAATAGTTCCAATTTTCGAGGAATTTTTATGGTTTTACTAGTGCTACACAAATTCTGATCTTGATGAAGTGTCCACTTGTATCTAGCTTTTGTGGAAATGCTTTTTAAATAGTAATCCAATAAATAGAGCAGAACTCGATTATCCTGGTAGATGAACATTAGCATGAAACGGATGGTTAATTAGTTTTTAGCACCTACTCCAAAAGGAGAGGGTCCAATTGAAAGTTCTTTTAGGTAATACAAAGTATTGTACAGCATAAAGTTGTGCAAGAAATCAAAAGAAGATTAACATGCCAATCATCCTTAAAATAAGCTAGAATTAATTAGGTTTTGCCACAGGTTGCTCAAAAGAGGTATGTTCCCTTGATAGTGATCAAAGAACTACAAGATAACTGCTGAAAAAATCTTTTCATTTCACAATATAATTTACTTTAAAAAACATCATTTTAAAATGAATCCCCCCTTTAACGACTAATTCCTGTCATAGCAAACGGGGATCACTTCATGCAAGTTTTACTACGTTTCTAAATGAATAATTGCTCAAAAAGAACTTTACGAAGCAAATGACTTAAGTTATGAACTTACTTGGTAGCTGTAAATGACAGCCAAGTTGACTTCAACAACAGCGCGATCCTTCCAAAGAGTAGATGGAGCTCTTGTATCGATTTGAAGACGTGTTGCCACTTCCTGCCGGATAGAAACATTTTGGTTGAAAATCGGATAGGAATTATATAATTATCAGATTTTTCCTTTTACCAAAGTTAAAAACCTATGATAAAAAAAAACCACTTCGTGTGAAACTCCAAGTCTTAAAATGCCAGCAATATAAACCTGTGTATCAATTTGCGCAAAACATCTTCATAAACTGGGTCACCTTCAACTAGGAACATCTTCATAAACTTCATAAACATTAATACTACATTTTTAAAATTTATTTCAGCTAGTTTTGAATTACACAAAGAATTTAGTGACACAGAAATACTTCTCTGAATAAATCTAATATTTATGAACTGTCGGAAATATTTTGTATTAAACGGATCTGAATCAATTTGCCCCTGACAATCACTAAGATTGCATATTTCGATGAATTTTTTTCAATTTTTCGTCTTATTATTATAATTATTATTATTTAGGGAAATATTATTCATTGTTATACCTATACTCGTATTCCCCAATCGATTCGAACCTCAGTCAAACACCTGAACTACCGATTGAAACCTTTCGATTGATTGAAGAAGGCATCAAATCGCAGTTTGGGTTCTTGATTGGTTCGAAGAGGTTGGGGGTTACGGTCATTATACAGAGCTCGGTATCTTTAGTGGTCAGTGAGCCCAAGACCACTCTGTAAAAATAAATTCGGACAACAGCAAAATAAAGCTCAATCAGCTTGGTGGAATCAGTGACTAAACGCCATCAATAGTCTGTAGTATCAATAGTTCATTTTAGTTTATTACATTTTATGAAAAAGCGGCATAAAACAATTTTGGCAAAGGTAGAAAATGTGTCATCACTGCATAAGGTTCGATATTACATGCTCTCAGTTCAGAAACTAAGGTAATATTTGACGTTATTTTTTAATGATAAATTACATGTTTTGCCTTTTTTATTATTATTTAATTAAACTTTTATTATTTTTCAATTATTTATTATATTATATTTATTTATTATTATTTACGCCCTTTCTTTCCTGGAGACTACCAACCTTGACGACTCAAGTTGCTTTTTACTTTAACGTTATTTTTCTCTAATTCCATATTAACTTTATTTATCACACTGCTGCTTTTGCGCCTATTTAAGTGACGGTTCTTTAATAATTCCTCTAAATTTTCTGTATTTCTCGTTCATTATTTTGTCTCTGCACGTTTGTTGTTTCCTATCAATTAAAATAACTTGTTCATTGATTTCGAATACGTATCTCTTTTTCAGTACGAAAATTCAGTGGACAGGAGTTGTACCTTCAAGACTGTACTAAACTTACCTCTAATATGTTGAAGCGATGCGTGTCGCAGAGATCCCTCGCTCCGATTTCAGTCACCATATACCATCCGTTAAAAGGAGCCGCTGGGAATTCGATGCCTCCCACGTCAAATAACATACTGGACACCGCTGGCAGCGCATACCACTGGATGTCCAGCTCCGCAAACCACGGGTATCTGCAAGCAATTTAGAAATTGGTGCTGTAACTACAATAACCCTACGTAAGTGCAGACCGGTCATTTCACATTTTTACATCGTGGAGAGATTTACAGGCAGTAGCAAAAAGTGAAAAATAAACAAAAGTTCAAAAGTAATAGTATTACTAAACGAGCTGATGTGTGCATCACATGACTTCCTTTCACTCCAATTTAATGTCCTTTTCTCATTATTGGCAGTTTTGATGTGACTCAATAGTTTATTCTCTAAATATCAATAACAGTGGCCAAATAAAAACCAGATTAAAAAAATAATAATAATAAAAATAAAAATTAAAAAATCGCCAAGTTTGTCTCCAAGTTGGCGACAAAACTTGGCAACCAAAAGACTGGCGATACACCACTTGAGTTTACATCGAAATTAACAATGATTTCCCCCCAAAAAGGGGCAGAAGACTCCTTTTATAGCATCCGAATGCAACCAAAAAGGGAGGTGCACAACTAGACCCCACTAGGTATCTACGTACCAAATTTCAACTATCTAGCACATTCCGTTCTTGAGTTATGCGACATACATACGCACGTACACGCATACATACGTACATACAGACGTCACGAGAAAACTCGTTGTTGTTGTTTTTTTTTCGGGAATCGTCAAAATGGTTATTACCCGTGTCTATACGTTCTTGGCACTTATCACGTGTGACCGAGTCAGAAAAAAAGAAAAAAAAAAACTCAACATTCATTCGGGGGTGAGCAAAATGGAAATTAAAGTCGATTTTTGAGTGAAAATTTTTTTTCGCGAATACAATATTTCCTTTTTTGTAAAAGGAAGTAAAATCGGTTAAAAGCACAAAATAAAAACTGTAGACACGTGTTTAGTGTCACTAGGCTATCTTTGTTTCATTGCAAAAGAACTTATTCTCCTTGTATCCCTGAAAAAACGCTTATCTGCAATTTTTGGCCAACTCACACATTTTAACGTCGCTTAAATATCTTTTTATAGCAAAATTTTTGGCAAAAGGTGTTCGGTTTACTCAGGTATGTAATATTAAAAACAAAATGAAACCCAATCACTTAAAAGGTAAATCCATTAGACAAAGGACAATTCCCCCTTAATCGGCATTTGTCAGAGGATCAGTAAACATTTTACAAAAGTTCACAGACCAGTGATTTATTTTATTTTTTTGTTGCTATCATTTTTCGTAAATTTGTACTGGGCGTTAAATAAGTGAAATTGTTGGCAGCCTGGTGATTTTTTTTTTAAATACAGCGTGGTAGTGGACTGGTAAAATATTTCCACAGACTGGTACTGGTCCATCGGACCATTGGTTGAGAATTCCTGACCAAAACGTTGAGCTGTCTTACGTTAAAGTAAACTAACGGCCAGGGCTGCTAGAGTAGCTGCCTACGACAACTCGTCGTTAGGCGGCTTAAAAGTAGTAAGCTTGCAAATTTAAATATTTGCTTGCAAATGCTTTGCCAAGATTCTAAATGGTGAAAAAAATGAAACTTCCTCTTTATAAGTAATGAAGTTTTACATTTGTGATTAAATTAAAATAAGAAATTAGCATTGGTAATACAATAAACGATAAAAATTTACTTACACATGCTTTATATAAAATAGGGAGAAATTTGAACAACATGATTGATTCTTTCAGTTTCTCGTTTGCTGATTTCTTCAGATTCAACGCAGCATTTAACTTACGTTCAAACCTTTATACTTTCTTTTAGCAGATTTACTATGGTTTTAAATTTCATAAACTTCTCTTAAGTTTCTATTTTCTTAGGTTTCTCCTTCCACTAAAGAATTAACTGCAATCTTGAAAAACAAGTTGAGTAAATTTAAATGTATTTTCTTATTGAGTAAGTTTTTATACGCCCAGAGTTTAAACTAAACCGTTTACAGAGAAAACTACATTTTTAAAATTAGCTCACTAGTTTTTCAAAAATTTTCGGTAAGATTTAAAAAAAATACATTTTATATCGAAGGGCTATTCTCAGTACAAAAATTTACTCTTATTTGTGCATTTAATTCCGCGTACGAATCAATAAAATTTCACTCATTTATTTCAATTGAAAATATAAATTATAGAAAAGGGAAATACGCACAACTTACATTTCACGTTTTAACAACCATTAAAAAGCTTTAATCTTCAGATCTTCTAGATGAATGCTTTATTCATTTTGCTGCTAACGTGTTCTCTTAAGAAATTTCTCAAGCAGAAGATTTTTGCATTTAGCGAGGGGAAATGTGAACGCCATATTTTAATAGGCCTGTTACTTGGCGTGGAAATCCAGTTAGGATCGTGTTAGGATTTCATTTCTAGCAAACACAATTTTTGATTCGTTTTATCCCTAATCTCGCTTTGCACCACAACTGACCAAAAGTTTCTTCCATGTATATTACGCTGTGGACTTTTTGTTTTTTGAAGGTGTTAAAACAGTTCTAAAGAGCTATAGAATTAGTATAATCATATCCAGAAAGATTGCGATAAAATGCTATTTTCGTGAATAAAAATGACACGAAACTGCATTTTTTAAAAAGAAACATTCAAAATATTTTCTTTTTGCTAGAAATTTTAAAGAATGCTTAGATTTGTCGCAAAAGATTTATTCTCAGGAGCTAAATGAACCTATTTTTCCAAACGTCGGTTCGTCTATATGAGTTATCACAAGTCTTTTCTTCGATATTATTTCATTTCATCTGTTGAAAAATTGTTTCAATACAAAACAACGTTTCTGGATAAAAAAGGAGAAAAATCAGTTGTTGTGAAATTTAACCTTTCATTTCAAGAATCTAAAAAAACTTTAGAAAAATAATGTCCACCTAAATTTTGAATTTAATTAGGCACCGTGGCTCGTAATATATCCATAGGGAAATGTAATGAATGAACCGCATGAAATGAACTGATAAACATTATTCCGATGTACATGCAATATACCGACAGCTCTGTTATCCCATTCAGAGACTGCAGTTCCGTCCTTATTATCAGACACATCAATCTAGAACTGAGAATAACAGAGCTAGAGGCAGATGTCATCTCATTGAAGCTGAGAGTGCCAACAAATTGGAATAGAAAAAGTAGATTTATCTCACCAGCGAGAGTTTGCAAACATGGAGCTGTTCAACTCGTAAATTGACGCCTAAGCTTGGGTATTAATCAGTAAGTTATCGCCCCTAAGCCAGGGCTAAGGCAGAGAGCTAGATAAATTTAATTTATTTACCGGTTTGTTGACACTCTGAGCTTCAATGAGATAACATTTGTCTGCAGCTCAGTTATTCCCTGTCCCAGACTGATGAGTCCAAAACTAGTCTCTGGATGGGATTACCGGGTTGTCGGTATATTGCATGTAGTGCCGGCTCGGGGGGGGGGGGGGTAACTTACTGCTTAATATTCATATGCTCTGCCATATTGCAAGCGACATGAGTTTGATGGTTTGATGCTTACTTGGGGTGCGTTATAGGGACCCGAAGTACCAGGTCTTCCGGTAACTCGAAGACTTGAGGATCGTGTCCATTGGCCGAAAGCACCAAAGGTAGAAGATCCCATTTCTTGCCACAGCCTTTCCAGCCTAGCTTTTGACAAAGCTGGAAAAAACATATGATTATTCAATGAATGAGGGTATTTATGCTTGCCAGGATAATGCAGCACTGCGTTGTTACGGGTAAGGTAGGACCTACCCGTATTGATCTTTCATTTTGTGCATAATTCTGCAAGATTGTATATAGTCATTCCAATTTATATTGTTTTACGATCTTCTCATTTCATATTGTCTACCACAATTTTATACACACCGTTATCTCATGCCTGCAAATATGTTTATATTCAAGTGGCCCTGAAACGATTCCTTTTTTATATATTTCACCTTCCTCCACCTCCCCTCACACCTCCAGTGATCTATTCCATCCATGACTCCTCCCCTTCACACCCGGCAAAACAGCTCACGCTCTCCACCGAATAAACATCATGATCCGTATCCAGCACAGCGTGATCTATTTTGTTTAAAAGCTCAAATTTACTAAAAAATTTGAACTGACGCACAGTTCAACCGACATGGAACAAAAAGTTACACTAAATAACTGTAGCAGTCTGAAGGATGTTTCAGGTGTGTTTTAAACATAGTATTTCCTCAAATACTAAATTTCACACCAGCCTCAACAGGTTACAAAATACGTTGCAGTCGCCCTTTCTATTGCAGATACTGTCCGTTCATCAGGAGAAGACACTTGACTCCGCCTTCGTCACCTGGTATCCGACGATTCCATTTCGCTATGTTCGGAAGAAGGTTTATGCTCATACATTTTTCCTTAAAAGCAGCAGTTTTAAAATTTAAGAAGAATGAAAGAGCAGACAAGCGAAGCAAGAGACGTGGAGAAGACTAACACATTTTCACACAGTTAAATGGACGCTAAAGTTAAGGTTATTTCCTTTACAAGCACGGGTATGTGTTTATCGATTACCCCCGTGCTGAAATGAATTCTGTGTTCGAGAGGGTGCGGTGAGAGAGAAGTGTCATTTCGTTGCTTTTTTAAATTTTCGTTGCAATAAATTGTTGCTATGGCTTTAGACCCATAACTGGTTTTAGACCAGGGTAGAATCAACTATTCATAGCATTCAGATCGAAAGTGATGCTTAATCATGTATTAAATGACAGCAATGAGTAAGCACGAAGGCGTGTTCATCAAGCGACGTTAAACCAATGACGTGCAAACAAAGATGGTGGAAAACATATCGCTGTTAATAGGAATAAAAATATCCAAAATTGATAACGGTAACACTACGAACATCCACTGTGACACTAATGGTACCTTTGTCACTGCCTTTCTACGCAGGCCGTTGGTTCTACCTAGTTTAATTAACATGACTTTGTGCTTGCTTGAAGGTTATCATTTATTGCATTATAATGTACTTTCACACAGAAGGCCATGATCTGTTGATTGAGACATTATGTAAAAAGTTACATGAAAGCTGTTGCTGTTGGTCCGAAAACTATAGCAACAACGACTTAAGTAACGTATATTATGGCTGCTGCGGTTCTTGTGAAATCAGCATGATTAGAAAATATTGGTCATTATTGCATTAGTACTTTTACCCAATGATTTGCCAAGTGACTGAAATTGATTTTTCAGTTTGAAACTGATTATACAGGCTGAAAATGAGGTGCAAAGCAAATATTTCGGTTAGGTGGTCAGCAGAACCCCCAGGGTTTAGTTCCCAAGTACGCTTGGTTCTCATTGTAACGACCCACTGAAGGGATGCACGGCTAAATTAACAGTGCCCGACCCAGGAATCGAACTCGGTTCTGCGGTGTGGAAACCCTACCGCACTGAGCCACTGGGTTTCCATTTTTAGTACAGTAAAAATAGGGGTCGGACCCAAACATCCAAAAAAAAAAAAGCTAAACCTGGTGCAAATTGTTTATTACCCTCCCAATAAGAACAGGTAAAAAGTCCCACCCCATTGTGCGTCGGGTTTTGGAATGGGGGGCATCTAAAAATTGCAGTGTTGAGTATTTTTTCAGAATTTTTAGAATAAATTTAAAGTGAGAATATTATGTTATACTAAATTTAAAAGCATAAAATTAAAGGTGTTTGACCCCCAAGAGGGATGACAAAACCCACAAATGCTACAGAGCCCCCCTATCCCCGTAAAGCGAAGCAGTACCCCCGAACCCCCCTCCATACATTTCATATGGAAACATTATTTTATGCTAAGAAAATTGTTAGAAATCAAGTGTGTCCATTTTCCAAGAGCGATGGTGCACCTCCTCTCAAAGCTACAACACCCCCCCCCCTCTGCCAAATAAAATAAATCTCACCCCCCCCCCCACCTTTTATTTCAAGTAGAAGTATTATTTCATGCAAATCTAAAATGCATAAATCAGGACTGTCCACCCCATAAGAACAGTAGCTCACGTCCCAAAACGAAATTATGTACTAAAATATTATCCTCCCCCCCACCCCCTCTGATGGTGCACATTTGATTAAATGGCCAGAAAAATAACGCTGAACTGTTTTTTGCTTTCAAATGATTTCTCCTAAGCTTGTAACAAAAAGTCTTCGTTATCAAGATGTTTTTTGGAATCTAGATCCTCAGCAAAATCGTTATTGTTGCAGCTATGTCTAACACAGTTTGTGCATATAATTGAGCACTTCAGTCTACTTTCAGACTTTTCAAACATTCACTATATCCAATGAACCCCTCAGAGCAAGCACAAGATTTGAGACGCAGAAAGTCTTCTAGAGCAGAAGGCTTGGCTGTTGTAATAGGACTTCATTTATATTTCTGTGGTGCTTTCTTTACGCTCATCAAAAATGACACTAGCTTTCCCATACTTACAAGTGACCTACACGCTGCATTGCTGGCATATTTCCTTGAAGCTTACATATCATTACCAAAAATATGTTCAAGCGGGTATCTTCCTTCTATTACATATGAGGCAGTGAGAAGCAAAGGGCAAAATTAAAAATTTCGAGATAACCAGTACAAATGGTTGGTGAACCTCTCCTATATCTTGGGGCAAGAAATGTCCTAGTAGACCTGGTAGTTGCTTCTATACAGCATGATTTAGAAAAAAAAATCAATGAAAGTCTACCTAGGATCTTATCTTTAAACGCGTTTTATTCAAAACTTGAAAATGTCCACTTACATCCCTTTGCTTCTCACTGCCTCATATATGACACCAGCTGTTCGTTCTGTGATTTTGGATGAACCTTTTGCTTCAGATAATAGTACTTTAACGATACAGGATTTCTTTCCTTCTGAAACCAGATTCATCGAATACTGATGGAGGATCAGCGCATAACTCGTACCAGAAGTTTTTAGCAATTTGTTATTCCATCTTTACTGTTCATACCATTCGGTGTAAAAGATGGTTTGGGCTTACACATCTTTACAGATAGTAACTACTCTCGTAACAGAAGCTAAAGACATAACTGCTTACCTCCTTTACAAAGAAATGCCACAAAATTGTTTGCCTTCAATATGATTTGATGTTACTACCCGAACGTTAAAGGTCTTATCGCAACTCACCTTATCATCAGCGAGCAATACCCATACCAACTTGAGAGGGAAGAAACTTCTGGGGCTTTAGAAACGGATTGAGATTTCCAAACTGAGAGACAAAAAGGTGTAAATATTTAGCATTCTATTGATGTATTGCTCATTGCTCTCATCAAAACTTGTTCTATCGTTGAATCACTACAGGTTCTAGACCACCTGAATTTGTCACCACGTTAGATCGATGGATAGCTGATGTTTGATGTGATCAAATTTTTTTATCGCATAATGTACTCAAAAGTTTCAGATAGAGTTGCAAGTATATGTCCGCATATTTAGCATAATTCACATAACCAGCTGCGTAAAAGAGAGGTAGCTTGGTGTTTGCAAATGAGAACCCCCACCGACTTAGAGGGTGCAGAATTGCAGCATTGCCCGTCTCTCTATTGGCAATTCCGGTTTGCCCCACCCTTACGGTGATGGCAAAAGATTGCAGAAAAGTTGAAGTAAGTTAATCAAGAAGAAGTAGGGAAACTTTGGTCAATTTGGACTTTTTTTATGCTGCACAGGAATTTTTTTTTCCAGCTCTCTAAACAGTTTAATAACTCCAGTCACAAATAATTTGGTTACTGAGCTCGCTTAGATCTTTTAGAACTATCATTCTGACATTACCATATCATTGTGAGGCATTTTGTACTTCGGAAAAGTTTAAGTCAGGGAAATTTTTTCGTGAACTTCACTGCAAATGTGCACTCACTGTGATTTTGGAATGTAAATTCAGGGTCCCCCCCCCTCAATGCGATGGTGCACCCCTTAAGTGTGACGGAGTACCCATCAAGAATAAAAGTCCTCAATAAAGAAAGAAATACCCCTTGAAAAAACTGCCTTAAAAATTCCAATGACGCAAAGCTGCTCCATGGACACCCCCCCATTCCCCCCCCCCGCCTGTACACCCCTGTTAATTAGAATTTTTTATGTGAGAGTTTATTGTTTTACTGTTATAGAGTGGTTTCTGCGAGGTTTCAGAATTTTTTTTAAGTTATAGAAATTATTCTTATTTAAATAGAGGATTGTTTCGTCTCCCCCCCTTCCCCCCAAAACCCGACGCGCAAAGTGCTGGGACTTTTTACCCCTTCTTGCTGGAAGGGTAAGAAGTAATTTGCAACAGGTTTCACTTTTTTTTTTTTGGATGTTTGGGTTTGGCCATTTTTTGGCCTAATTTTACTGTACTATTTGTACATAAGTCAGGAGAATTACAATAACCTGGTGCATATCAAATTGGCAAAGCTGTTGAAATAGCACTTTCTGCTGTTGAAATAAAAAATTGCCATATTTGCTCCTCGTCTATAAAAGGTGTTCAAATGAAAATGTACCAAATGATACTATAGGTCCAATTGAAGACTTTATTCAAAAATTGCACCACAGGTCTGAGCATCACGATCCCACTGATTAACTAACCAAAGGATTCCTTGTTCTCAGAATTTCTGTGGCTGTGACGAGACCCAGTCCTTCACAGTGTCCTTGAGTTCGTCGTCCGAGTTGAAGCGCTTCCCTTTCAAATGCTTTTTCAAAGGATCAAACCCATAGAAATCGCAGGGCGGCATGTCCGGGCTGTTGATCAGATGGTCAAGCTGTCCCCACTTGAACTTGTCCAGTGCCGCCTGAGTGACATTGGGGGCTTGTTGACGTGCTTGACGCCCGTACGGAGCAGCCCAGGTCTTTGAATCCTGATGAACCTGCATAGGCTTTGGAGTGCCTCTCAGTACAAATTTGAGTTAGTGATTCTCTTGTGCTCAAGGAATTTAATAAGTAACGGACTTCGTACGTCGAAAAAGACAGTCAATATGATGGCGCTCTTTGGAAGAACCTCTATCTTGGGCATGCTTCGATCCACGCTGGATACTCCAATCGTAAACCAAAATGTTTCGCTACGTTCTCCCATAGCGGTATACTCAAATATATTCACGGTTACGTTGGTGCACCGTTTGGTGCCTTTTCATTTGAATGCCCCTAATAACTCTTATATAATTAAAAACTGAGCGTTTATATGTATGTCCAAGTTTCTTCTCCCGAACGACAGTGAACTGACTATCGAACCAGGTATCGATGGATTCGTTATCTTCCCGTCTTCATGTTTGGCTATTAACATAATCCTCCGATAATAATTAGCGGAGATATCAATTAAAAACTATTATGACACTTGGATTTCGACATAACATCCCTATTTTTCGAAGGCTTTCCTCCATTCAAATTATTGTTCAGTGCTTCATCTCAACTTTCCGCAACAATGCTTTTATTAAAATGTATAGCGGTGAGGAAAATCATTGAGATGAAAGATCTGTTGCCATTTTTTTTCTCGATTATGAACAGGTAAAATTCTTGTTTTTGTTTTGAGGCTTTTCCTGTAATCAGGGGATTTAAAATGTTTCCTTTTTGGGGATTTTCCGCAATCTACCGCAAAATTTCACTGAATTTTTTTTTGGTTCAAGCCTCTGAGTGTTGAACTCGCGTCACTTGACATAACTTTTTTTTTCGAGGTGGACCGTGCAAAGCCGGGTGAAACAGCTAGTAAATCTTATATTTATTGCAATAAAGATTTCACACTTTGGTAGAAAGATTTCAAATCTTAGTTTTCTTTTCCTAATAGCTCTGAGCATTTTTATAAAAACGCTTCTTATAAATTAATCCGAGAGAAATAAAATTTGAAATAGCGATTCAATTAATAGCATTCACTAATCAACTGTCTGCAATTTAACTGAGAAAAGCACATTTTTAATCAGCTGATATATTAATACAGATCAAATTAAATATTTACTTGAAACAAAAGATACCCGAATATGTAAATGAGGAATTAAGAAAAAAATAAATCAAAAGTACAGACAGTCAAATGTAATGGATGTAAAACCTGCATAATATCATGTAATGTAACCTGAATATTTAATCAAAATAATAGTTCAATTATATGTATTTTATTTTACAGTTTAATAAACATAAGCAGTCTTTAGAACGCATAAATCAACCCATATTTGCTCGAATATGCCCAAATGGTATGCCTGAAAATGCTAAATAGCACCGAAAGAATACATTTCAAAGATCTCCAAAATGTCTTCATTGATTTATTTTAATGGTATATGTCTTTACATAAAGCTTTAAATTACTTGTGAAATGCATGGTAAGGAAAGCAGTCGCAGAAATATTCGATGTTAAGGGTAATAAGCAATCTTTTTCGTTGATTTTTTTTTTCTGAAATGCTGAAATGGCAGCTTTTGGATCTGGCAGTTTTGGAAGAAGACTTTTAGCACCAGTCCGACTTTTGAGTCTTCAAGATAACTAAATTATATTTGAATCCAGCTATTTGCAAATTGAAACTGGTTTAAAAGTGATCTTACGAAACACCCTATTAAGCATTGTGAGGGAATGTGGGGCAAAGTGAAATAGTGAAACATTTTTTGTGCTTTTAGCGCCACCTATCTGGCAATATTTTAACTATATAGAAACGCATGTATTCTATTTCAGTCATCAGAAACATATGAAAAATCAAAGTAATGATTATAAAAGCCATTTTTGAAAATTGATACTCATATTGCAATATTTTGTTGTGACTCAAAAATAATTTTTGTTATTCAGAAATAATAAAGTTCATGTTATTGACATTATAAGTATTGACTCAGAACTACTAAATACTGCAATATTCATTTATTTAAACTTGAGCTTACTTTTATTGTAAACATTTTTTACAATTAATCAAGAGCGTGCGAGGCAAAGTGAAATAGTTAATTTCATTTGCTAATTCAAAAAAAAAAAAATCGACAACATTGTCGCATATATATATATATATATATATATATATATATATATATATATATATATATATATATATATATATATATATATATATATATATATACATTCATTCACTTATTTTCCTATTTATTCACTCTTTTTATTACCCATTTATTATTCTCACGTAAGGAGCCTATTTATTTATTAATTTATTCGTTTCTTGTTTCAGTTTTAGTCTTACATTTGTTTACTTATACACTCATTTGATGAAAAATATTTCTAATGCTGAAATAGAAAATATTTCATGCTATTTTTCACTTTGCCCCATGAAAGAAAAAGCTAAAAATTTCCACCTTTTTTAAGGTATAAATTAACAGAAAAAAAGAAAAATAACATTTTACTGCAAGTTTTATTACAAAGTGCATTGTTCTTTCTTTATGTACTAGAATTTCCAGAACAAATTTATAGTTTGTTCATTTTGAAAAAGGTATCTCATCTTAACTATCTTACTTTGCCCCACATTCTCCTATGTAACTTGAATCTCAAATGTATAGTATTTTTTAACAGTAAATATTATCTGATATATAGTACTTTTTAACAGTAAATAGTATCTGAGAGTAAAAGTCTAAAAAAAAACAGTATTCTTCTACATAGCTCTGTCTTGCATTGAATCTATGACAATTACTTTTGCTTGATTAAAATACCTCACCTGTGTGAAATCTGAATTGGCCGGATCTCCAACAACTTTTCCGTTTTCTTTCTTATAGCCAGCATACATAATCAACTGGTTGTTCCATATTCGGAAATCATGAAGTCCATCCGTTCTTTGGGGGAAAATTGTTATTGCGGACCTGGAAAGTAAATAAAAGTATTTTAGTAGTCAGCACAACTCGGTAGTTCCCCCAATACTGTAATCCATAATTCAAAAAACTTGTATGAAATACCAGAAATATTCGAAGATATTTATCATAAATGGCAAAAAAAGAAAAAGCATATTTTAGTTTTCAATGGTAAAAACCAACTTATTCTCTACAAAATATGCACATGTTTTGTGTTTGTATAACTTGTTTAAGTTTACAAGTTATTCTGTTATGTTCCATTTGAATGAAAAGTGAATTCCTCTTGTCAAATCTTCAACGAGACTGCGCAATTTTTTAGGTCGCGAATAAGTTCTAAGTTATTCTTTGAATACTGAGAACGTTGCGCAAAACGTCCTCGAGCTCACTTATGTAGGTATTGATTTTTAGGTTGATTTCAGACTTCCAGATTTTTTGCTGTATTGCATACTACTGGTGAAGTTAGTTGTTTTTTCTTTTAAAACAAAGGGATTGGATTTCTTTTAAAAAAAAAACTTTTTTTGTCACATTTCCCTTCATAGTTAGCCAAACTAAAGGTATTTTAATTTAAATTTTAAGAATATTTGATCTTATATGTTTAAAAGATTGTAGAAACAATTTACAACTTCCCTATGGACTGAGTAAACTATACAACCGCAGTTGAAACCAGGACTGCGAAGTCGGGAAAAAATGACCGACTCCTAGAATTTTGGAGTTTTGACTCCGCCTTCTTTATCCCAAAATCAGTTCGACTCCCACTCCATAAGCGCTGACAGAGTTGCGGACTTAAAGTGAAATGATAGACTCCGACTTTTGGAATTTTAAACTTTCGACTCCGATTTTGCCCAAAACTCAGTTCGACTCCATCTTTTCGACTCCGATTCCACAGTCCTGGTTGAAACGCTAGTGAAAACGTTTTTTTAGTTGAAAAAAATTTTGAAAAAAAAATAGAACCGACTTCAAAATTGCTCTAAAAAGTGAAAAATAATTTTATTCTTTAAACACCATCGATAATACTTTTAAACAAAATTTTTGAAGTTGGCGCAAAAACGATCGATAAAATCATTCACAGCCATAACTCAACTACAAGTATAAATTTAACCACGTCCAGTTTCTTCACTACCACATGCATTACGCATTGATGACAGCATATTTGAGTAACGATATAAATGTTTCGTTCCTAAGTTTGGATGATTTTTTGATAAAATATGAACGAAGCATGGTTACAATGGATTTTACTTTTTGTTTTTGCGCCAACTTCAAAAATTATGTTTAAAAGTATTATCGATGGTGTTTAATTTTGAATAAAATTTTTTATTTCATTAGAGCAATGTAGATATTTCAGTGAGTGAAGTTACCTAGTAAGAAGTTCGGTTCTATATCACTGTATTGCTTTAGAAAAGCCTTTATTCAAAATTATCATTACAATTACTATTAATGTTACAGTTATATGGCACCAAACTTTTATAACAATGAGATTTCATATTGTCGCGTAGATGAAGATAGCGAAGACAATGTGAAAGCCAAATGAAGCGAATACTCGTTAGTCTCAACTCGATATCTTTATTCAGAACCACGAATGAACGTTACATCTCCTTATATGCAACTTGAAAAAGTGCTGGAGCTTTCCAAACTTTAAAAGATACAGAAATTTATAGAACATACGAGAAAATACGGGAAACAGTAGAAACGAAATTTTAGTAAAATTCACGTTGTCCTAATCGGGATTTGAACCCGGGTCGCTCGTGTGGGAGACGAGAATTCTACCACTGAGCCACCGTTATCCATGGATGAAAAGTGCGAACTTCGCTACAATATCATTTTAATCATTTAATAGGGAAATTTACTGTTTTTTGCCCATAACTTTTTTTCTAAAGAACAAATATGGTCAAACAAGTAATGGGACCTAAGTTGAGTCATCCTCTATCCATTAAAAAAAGAATCATCGAAATCGGTTCACTAGGTGAGACGCTATGAGTGGACAAACAAAAAAAACATACATACGGTATGAACTGATAACCGCCTCCTTTTTGAAGTCGGTTAATAACTGTAAAAGCTCATTTATGTGCTAAAAATAAAATCTCCTGAAGCGTCTACATGTATAAATGCAAAAAACTCGAGTACTATACCCGCCAGAGTTTTGCTTCATTTGGTACAGGGGTGGTTTAGAGATTGGCTCGAGGAAAGTTCTGTAAGTAGTTCCTTTCAATTCCAATTAAAATTTTTTAAAAAATACATAGAATCCCAGGTATTAAGTAAGAGAAAAACTCATATTTTCTATCTTCTGTCAAAATTCAATGAGGGCATAATTTTTTTTTAAGCTGTGATATCGTTGTAAAAATAATAATAATAAAAAATCTTTTAGGTTGACGTATCTTATGGAATTTCGGAGGCAAGTTCTTATGTAGTTTATAAATATCTAATTCATAAAATTTTAATTTTATCTACACTGTATATACATTAATAACAAGAAACCATAGGGTACTTCTCACACCTACCAAACTATATGTTCAATTCATCTACCACAGAGTAAATTTTTGAACTGAAGCATTCTTAATTTTAATACACTGCTTTTATCGTATTATCTTCTGAAATGAGAAAATTGGAGCAGCTTTATGGATGAGTATTTTATCCTTAATATAACCCGAAAGGGGAGAAAAGGACAATGGTGACAAAACACGTAGTCTTGAAATCTAGTTCCAATCATCAAATCACATTTGGGAACAGTTTCAGCAAATGATTCACAATTTTAAAATTAACTAGCTGCATTGCCCGGTTTTGCACGGTCTACCTCGAAAATAAAAGTTAGGTCAAGTGACGCGTGTTCAACAATCAAGCTCGGAAAAAAATTGCGGCAGAATGCGGAAAGATAACGAAAAGGAGACATTTTAAATCCTCCGATTACAGGAAAATCCTCAAAACAAAAGCCAGAATTTTATTTGTTCATATTTAAGAATAAAAATGGCAACAGATATTTCTTCTCAATGATTTTCCTCACCGCTACAAATTTTAATAAAAGCATTGTTACGGAAAGTTGAGTTGAAGCACTGAATAAGAATTTGAATGGAGAAAAGCCTTCGAAAAATAGGGATTTTATGTCGAAATCTAAGTGTCAAAATTAGTTTTTTAATTGGTAAGATCTCCTTTAATTATCATAGAAGGATTATGTTAAATAGCCAAACATAAAGACGTGAAAATTACGAATCTATCGATACTTGGTTCATGGTCAGTTCACTGGCGTTCGGGAGAAATAACTTGGATATAGATACATAGATATACATGCGCTCAGTTTTTAATTATATAAGATTTTTACTCATTCTGTTCAGTAATTCAACTTAGTTTAACCTCACGGTTTAATAATGGTGTCAGACAAAAATCTGAACAATGATTTTACCTTTTATCGCAGTATCTTTTAACACTTTAACAAATTTTTACATTCTTCATACTAGTTGGTTGGTTGGTTTTCGTGACCATGGACTTCCTTCAAATTGTGCCATGCGCAGAGATAACTGCCTCAGCTATTTGGAGGCAGGTTCATACAAGTAAACTCTATATATCGTAGAAATCTCAATAATGAGTAATAATAGTGAAATAATAAATAATAATATAAGTATTAAAAATAACAAGTAAATACCAGATGACAGTAGTAAAGAAAAATATGACAACCTTTAAACTAAAAGAAATTTAACAATAGAAGATTTCTGACTCTTAATTAGTAATAAAATATTTATCTAAAATAAATTCGCTTTTCCTTACATTTTTCTCTCTTTTTAAGTTTATACTTTCTCGCTTGTTATCGCAATAAAAAACGTTTCTTAAAATAGAAAAAAAAAAAAAAACAAAAACAAAAAAAAAAAAAAGAAAAAAGAAAAAGAAAAAACCGCACCTTATATTTCCTTTATTTGTTGCATATTTGATGTGGTTACAAATAGCATCGAACATTTCTCTCGTCGAGGCGACATATCGGGCATCAAAAACCTGGAAACAAATAATATACATTAAAATTAATGTGAAATACTGCGATTAATGTGAAATGAAACATGGAAATGTATTTTTAAAAGCATTTAACTGAATAGTATACAAAATTACAGAAAAAAAGTGCTTCCAATGAAACAAAAGAGGAATTAACTTCTTCTACAACAACTGGCGTAATGTGAGTTAGACAGGCATTACAGAATAGACATCCAAAGAATATAAAGAACCAAGTCTGCGGTACCTTTCAAACTTACGACTACTAGAATCTTCCAGAGTGCTTGGAGTTACGAATAAAAACGAAAAGCAACATGGACACAAATAGAATGATATTGATATGCTTATTAAGTAGCTTGCTTTTGACTTTGAAGTACTGTAACAGTTAGCGACTACGTTCTGTGAGTGCTGTTATCGAGTATTATTTCTAGTAATACCAATTTACCAAAATTACTATCACTAGCAACGAGTACTAGAATTTTCCAGAGTGCTTGGAGTCAAGAATAAAAGTGTAGAGCAATATAGACACAAATAGAATGATATTCATACGCTAATTAAGTAGCTCGCTTTTGACTTTGAAGCATTGCAACAATTTGCAAGTACGGTCCGCGTGATGTTACCCATTTCTTTTCTTTATTTTGCTAGTAAAAACAATCTACCGAAATTACTATTACTAGCAACAAGTACTAGAATCTTCCTCAGTGCTTGGAAATGAGAGTGATATGCTAATTTGGTAGCTTATTTTTGACTTTGAAGCACTGCAATAGTTTGCGATTAAGTTCTGAGTGATGCTACTGAGTATAATTGCTAGTAATACCACCGTCCGTGACATGAATTTTGAAAATAATTTTGTGCACCTAGATTTGTAGTTTTAATTACTTTTTACTTAAATTTAGTTGATTTTAATACGTCAAAGTGTTATCCGCGCTCGGTTATGCTCATTATTGTAGCGAAGCGAAATTGCTAACAGTATAAAATGCAAATCAATAACCGCGTCGTAAAACTTAAAAACCCATACTTTTATCTTAACATGCAGGTAAAATTGAGGCAAAAGAAAAAAGATTCGCAAAATAAATAAATAAATTTAAAAAAGAAGAAAATAAAAAGTTTTGTTCTAATTTTGTCAAATCGAAGGACAAATCAACATTACCTTATTGCTTCGTCTTATTCTTCCATTTTTCCAAATAGTACAACCAAGTTGATTTGATTTGTTCATTTTATGGTCATAACCTTGATTCAAGTGAAAGGATAAATAATTTATATTATTAAGCAAAAGTAATGCTTTTCGAGAATAAAAGGAAAATGCTCTCTCTTTACCTGAGTTTTAAATGCAAAACAATAGATCATTTATGTCCTTGTTTATGGTAGTAGCATAATAACGAAAGGAAATACCTCCCTTTAGGCCGGTTCGTTAACCTTAAATAAATTTTCTGTCTCCAGTCATTTTGAAGGGAATAATGAAAAAAAAAAATAGAATCATAATTTTATGATTTAATATCGCTCCTCTGGTTCAGAATGGATTACATTTTCTTCCCTCAAAAGCTGATATATAATTGGAAAGATTTCGGAAATAAGTCTTTTACTTAGCACTTCAATTAAAGAGTACGATGCAGTAAGTAGATTAACTATCAGAAAATAATTTCAGAAAATTATTTAATGAAATAAAGGCTGCAGTGGAGGTGGATTTTGCAGTTGTTTTTAGTATTAATGCTTTTGGTTACAAATTACTGGGAAGCAGTCATTGAAGGTTCAAAATTTCGGTTCTTTGGTCCTTGTTTAACTTGTTGGGATAGTGGGTATTGTGTTCGAAGTAAATTAAACTTTCATAAACTTACACTAAAAATTTTGAAATTCGGTGTAATATTGTGTTTATAAATTTCTACTTTTTTTACTTGCTGCGTAAAAGTTTTGTATTAAAATTATTTAATTAATTCAGTATTTGAGAATATTTATATAATCTCATTTATCCGGTTCACGTTTATCCGGATCAAATGCGTAGAGTAAAAAAAAATCTGTTTAAGAATATTACAATAGCAAGATCGGAACTATAAATACACCAAATATTTGTTGTTTATTTTGATTCAATGTACAACTCCTGCATGCATTGAAAAAGATGATCCTTTTAACGCCGAAACACATGTCTGCAGTAATCCGCAATTCGTTTTTTGACGTTGTTGTTTCTTATATTAGTTTTTAGCACAGAGGTATTTATTTATCTAACATGATGTATTTCGAGTGTCTATCCGACCCTACTGTAGTTTAACTATAAATGATAAAGTGCTTGGAGAAACAAAACTAAGTAATTTTGTTACAAAGCAATGTTTTTTGCTGTAACATCTGCTTATAAAAGAATTTATTTCGCTTATTACCTGGATTATCCGGATTTTTGTTTATTCGGATTGACTTTCATCCCAGTAAGTCCACATAAACGAAATTGTACTGTACTTTCACAGGGGTGCCCACCCCCTAGGAGCAAGGGTGCACCGCACCTAAATATCATAAAGACCCCCCCCCCACCCAAATGAGAAAATTACCCGTCAAAACAACTCCCCGTAAAAATTTCAATCGCGCTTCTGTGCCATGATCCCCCCTAGGTGGAAAACCCTGACTTTCAGGAACTATACAGGGTGATTCTTAAAGAATGATGGGGGTTTCATAAGGCTACCGATTTGAGAACATTTGGATCCACAGCTGTCCGGCGGAGCTTGAATGAAAGAGCGAATTGTTAAGTTTCACTTTGCTACCGATAGATATTTCTGCGTGTTATCAAGCGTTCCACTTATTATTTGTTATTCAGTCAGTCAAAATGGCAGTCAAAAAGAGGTAATTTATCACTTTATGATTGCCAACCCCCCTCATAGGTCAACACCATGTAATTTCTTCCCGGTGGAGATATATAAAGGATACTGCTTCCCCCCCTACTTCTTGCTGATATTGACAAACTCAAGAATTGAATTGCCGCAGCGATTGCTTCTGTGACTGCTTTCGCGCTACAACGTATATGACTGGAATTTGAGTACGGGTGTGTTGAGTTCAAACGTCAGGAAGGGGTCATACAGATTATCTTCAGAATAATTAAGTATGCAAAACATCATTTCTGGACCATTTTTACTCTTGGAAATTATACACTTTTGAAACCCCACTATTCTTTTTGTATCACCTTGTACAACTGAGTGTAGAATCTTGCGAGTGAGGTGCAAGATTACGATTCAGATGGACACCCAGTAATTTTAAACCGCGTATCACTTCTGAATACATTTAAATTACATCGTATAGTATAACTGATATTCAAGTTGTTTTGAAGTTGGAAAAAGTATACCGTAAAATGCAGAATTTTTAAACGTGCAACTTAAATAATGATGTTTGTACTTTCACTTAATACGACAGAATTTTTTAAAAAACATCTAAAAGTTCGTAAAACCTGGATTAGTAGTGGCTTTTTTAAGGACAAGAAACAATGTACTTCATACCCCAGGGTTCTCCGTGTTTGCTCCACAGGTTGTTTATCGGCTGGGTGAGATTCTTAAGATCAGTCAGTCTTTTAAATTTAGATCGGGACTCAAGGATCCCTGGTCCTGAGATAGGTCAGGAAAGATTTACAACATGATGGCAAAAATTACATATGTAACCAGCATGGGTATCAAATAATCATCCAGGGCTAGATAAATGGCGGATCCAGCTGCTGGTTTTGGAAAGGGTCATTTCCAAAAGGGATTATAAATGTCATTTTTGTGAAAAAAATTAGGGGTCTGGGACAAATGTTTAAAATAAAAGTCTTCAAAGCGCAGTTTTAGGCTATCTTTTGTCCCTCACCACTTCTGGATCTACACCTGGGCTAGATTATGGTATGGGCACACGACCAGGAGCCCAATTCTTCCAAAATTGGGTACCACCAAATCTACAGCTAATTTTTTTTTTTAAAAAAATCCAGTAATTTCATATCAATTATTAAATCATGGAAAAACATCTCCCTGAAATGTTAATCTCTTTTGCAAATCACAATTCCATTCCGGACATAACAACGTATTTACACTAATTACATTTAAAAGTCATATAATAAATAATTTTGATATCTACGTTTCGTTGTAATCAGGCCAAATTTCACAATATCCTGTGTTATGATGTATATTAGTCACTTATATCAATTACTTTTGCTTGCATTTTTTCGCTTTATATTATAAGATACAATAACATATATTGTCCTCCAAGACATCTCCAAAATTGGCTTGATTGCAGAATACTAGAGGTTCAAAATATATTTTTACTTCATTACTTACCAGGATTTAAATCGGTAACAATCGAAAGAGCATTTTGAGACATTCTTGACGCAAAAAGTTTTTGCCCTCTCCAGCTAGGTCTTGAAGTCTACTGAGATTTTAAGAAAAGTGCCAAAGTTAAAGACTAGGCAGGAAATTGATTACGTAATTTCATCATCTGCATCCATCTACAAATCATGTAAAAAATGTTTTCCGTTACTCACTGAAACTCGCTAATTTTGACGACTTTTCTTAAAATTTCGGCGGACTTTGTGACCATATATTTTAATTACGGGGGTACGAGGGCAAACAATGTACGCCTCTAGAAACATCGTGGAGGCCGCAAAAAAGTTTCTGACCAGTGTCGTACATAGTTGTACCCTGCTGTCAATATCTCTACTGCACCAAATAAGCCAAGGCGGAGGGGAAAAACAGAACCCCGAAAATGAGTAAAATTAATCGCTACTTTACTTGTAGTTTGGACCACTGTATCCTGCCTATACACCTTGGTGCATTCCTCCACGCAAGTTTTGCTCCATAGACCAGTTCAGTCTCTTTCAAGTCGTATGTGCCGGTCTTCTCTACTTCGGTTGCCACCTCTTTCCAGCGTCTGGCATGACTGGGAGAATTCATTCTGCGAAGGGGAAATTTTGCGATTAAAACAAAACGTAAAATTTCCGTAACGTATAAACGTAAAATTTAAAACAAAACGACATAAACAAAATGAAATTGAAACTACATTAAAGTAACAAAAACGAAAAATTTACGAATGAGGTTGTTTCCTTCTGTCAAAAGTACTACTACTTTTAGTCACTAAAGTTGATAAAATGATCCCCCCCCCCAAAAAAAAATTCATTTGAATTTTGACATCTTGAATTCAAATTATGTTTTTCGCAATCATGAGTGTATGTAGGCGTGTGTGTTTGTGTGTGGGGGGTATGTGTGTTGTGTGTAGGGGTATGTGTATATGTGTAGGCAGTGGTTGGAAAAACTACTTTTTTTTTGTAGCGAACTACAACTACAACTACTTTATTACAAATGTAGTTAACTACAACTACAACTACTTTTTTCAAAATGTAGCAACTACAAACTACTTTTGAAAAGTAGTCGCTACTTCGCTACTTTTTAAAAAATAAATAAATAAAAAGCATACACATACACACCGCTTGAGGATTGAACGAAAAACCTAAAAAACTGGTTTAGGTTAGTAAATTGACTCATTTGAAAATGAAATATTACTAATAATTATATATTTATTGTTTCATTCCTTTACCGAGCAAATTGGTCATTCCAAACATTTTTTACGATTTTTACGAATATTCGATACAAGAAAGGATTAAAAAAGTTGAAGGAATTCAACTTTCAAGTTTTTAATCCTTTCCTGACAGTGAATATTTCATTCAAGAAGTGCAACTCGGCTACTTGAAAATTTAATAGATGCAGTATGCAGTCATAGTTTGGTTAAAATTTTATATAGACATACATATATGTACATAAAATTGATTTAGATGGTTAAAACCATCTTTAAACGAAAGAGAAAAACTTTAATTTTCACTATAGGAGTTAATTTTACAGGCACTTATATTTTTTGTAAAAACTAGTTAATTGATTTTGAGTTTCAAGCTAGGGGTCCGAACCTGGGCACCATCTCCTTTCTTACGTAACTAATAAAATGAAATAAGAGCATTTTTCAATTTTACCAAATGATCTTGAAAATTTACAATATTTAATAATTGACTTTTATTTTGTTGATATATCAACACTCAATCAGTTTAAAAAAAGAAATTCTAAAAATATCCCAAACAGTACCAGTATTTATAATCAAATATTAATAAATATCCAAAATATGAAAACTAACTAAGAATGCTTATTTTACTTCAATGTGCAAGTGTCGACTAGCACGAAATGGCTGAATAGCGAGCTTTTTTCGAGTAACGGATTTTGGAGCTAACGCGAATTCCTCACCCCGTAACACGAAAATTTTCGGAAGGGAATCGCAAGGCTTAAATATCACCTTCTTTAGTGGGAACAAAATATTAGTTTCGTTAATGAACTTTCCTTTTAGCATCACTGAAAGCAAAAGTACCCCACTAGTCAAAACATCCCTTTGTTAATTTACAAATCGTCACTCCGCATCTTTTACATTCTTAAAATGAAGTTGATGAAACATTATTTCACATAAGCGGGCTGTTTTTCTCTCGTTTTAAAAGGAATAATAGAAAGTTTCGGACAACTAAAGAAATAAAATTAAAAAAAATCGATATTCTTGAACAACTGAAAAGTGCGTCGAATTACTGTGTCTACTCTACAGTGCAATTGTAGTGTTTCATTTTATTATTGCTACATACTATACGTACTGTACTGTTTCATTTCATTCCAGCGTTTCTTAAATTGTGTTCCGCGGAGTCTCAGGGTTCCACGGAGCTCTTTCAGGGGTTCCATGAGATTTGTATATTTTCTTCCCGCACCTTTTAAATTTGTCACTTAAAAAATCGACAAAAATAACGCGTTTTCAAAAAATACATTTAATTGTCACTTTCGCAACTAATCTAAGCATTATTACTCATCTGGAATAGCCACTATGGGAACAATTTTATTTCCCGCCTAAAATAATGCAAATTTTTGATCAAAAATAGCATGAATTAGTATCTTTAAGGTTTTAACTTCGAAGTTTTATCGAGATCATTCCCAAAACGCCTATTTTTCAGCTAATGTCCATAAAGATAACATAAAACTGGGTGTTAAAATTTTCAATTTTGAAAAAGTTTCGGAAGAAGCTATTAATTCCCTAATATCCCCGAAAATAGTTTAAAAGTGACTTCAATGGTGAACAAATTTTTGGAACGCGCCCCAAATCTCTCTCCTACAACATTACCAAATATTGCCATAAATTACGATTTTTGACATCAATTTCAAATATTTTGCCTTTGATACTAGCCACTCTCCCAGTATCTATGGCAAGGCCGTGGTGGCCTGATCGGCAAGGCATCGGTGACCGGAGGTTCCCGGGTTCGATCCTCACTGGTCGAAGATCCACCGTCTTCATTAATGGTGAAAGTGACTCAGAGACGTTAAAAATGCTCGTGTCACAATGTCTTCCAAGTGAAACGATACCTCTGGGGATCTGGACCAGAGATTGCTCGGTTACCGGTCTGGTTCCAAAATTCAGAGCTGTCTTCAGGGTTCCATGCAACTGGTTAAGCCACAAATAGTGGCAGGTACGGGAGATTCTGGAGTGAAAAGTATCTAGGGCAGAAGTTGAAAGGACGATTTAAGCATTTAACGAGTGATGACCAATTTAAGGAGGAGTTCTGGTCACGAGGGTCTAAATGGTTTAGTTCTGTCTAAGGTCTCTATATATACAGCTACTCCAGTTCTGTCTGAGGGAACACACAGTGACATCAAAAACTCTAATTAGTAAATAAATAAAAAAAATGTTAAAAAATAATAGATATTTTAAAATTTTTGATTTTAAAGTTTAAAAACTTTTTCTACGTACATTTCAGTGAATTATTAACATTTTTGTAGGTAAAGCACATCTATATTTCTCTTCCTAATTAAGAAGATATTTCAATCATACAACATGCTGAGGATATTTATCCCTTTTAAAAATTCTGAGTATTTCTCAGAATCACAAATAGGAGTGTACTGGTATTTTACAATAAGAAGTAGTAATTAGCAATCATTCAAATAATTAAAATGATCTATAGTTAAATGTATTTCATTAGCGATTTAATGACAAATAGTTAATGTGATAGTCTCTTTGAGGTAAGAACCGGGGCATTCTCCGAAACAGAATACTGGCTGCAAACTATTGAAACACCAGGGGTTCCACGAAAAAAGTGAGCATTAAAAAGGGTTCCACTAATAAAAGAAATTAAGAAACGCTGTTTTATGCCATTCTCTTCTATCGATTTTGTGCACCCTAGCCGTATTTTTATTGAATAACACAGCTTTTTCTTTTAGTACAATAAAATTTCAGTTCTTTACGTTTAAATTGGGAAAAATGAAGTCATGAAATGAGTTAAAATAGTTTGAGGAATGTTTACTAATGTCCACAGTAATTGGAATGTTCTTTTAAAAAAAATCGTATAAATTCTCTTTTTCTCAACGCGAAATTTCAACCTAAGTGGGGAGTCGCATCCCTAGCGTAAGTTGGGATTTCAGTGTAAATGTGGAAGACATTCATACCTTTTGATTAACGGGCAAATTTTGCACGAAACGGAAACATTTCCGTTATTATACATTTCTATGACACTGTAATATTTATTGTTAGCCGGCCAGAGGGCAGTTCCCTGTCATCCTTTTCTATAACATTTACAGTAATTTCCACATTAGGAGGATACTGGCGCAATAATCTCATTGATATCTAAAATGTTCATCCACTGGACATTCTCTGCTATTCTGACAGAAAACACAAACGGAGTACTACTTGACAGTTATCTATTATTCTTTTATTTCTAAGCCATGCTCTGCTGAAGGAAAAAATTAGGGAAATGTGAACATTTCGATGCCAAACAAACTAATGGCGTCTAACAGATAGAACATATGGCGTCAAAATATGTCTGATGTCAGCTCGTATTTTTCAGAGACATACGAATCTGGTTGATGCAAGTTTTACTCGCGTAAGACTTGCATCAGTCAGGTTGTTTGAAACCTCGTTTTTTCTTTCTTTCTTTCTTTCTTTTTATTTATTTATTATTTTTATTTTTTTGGAAACTTTATTTAAAAGTAGTTTTTAGAAATCGCTACAAACTACTTTTTTTTGTAGTGAACTACTCGCTACCCTACTTTTTTTCAAAAGTAGTGCGCTACACTACAAACACTAAAAAATGTAGCTACTACAGTAGCGTCGCTACCTACCACTGTGTGGCTGTGGGGTGTCTGTGTGCAGGCGTGTTTGTGTGTGTGTGTGTGTGTAGGGGTATGTGTATATGTGTAGGCATGTGTGTTTGTGTCTGTGTGCAGGCATGAATGTGTGGGTAGTTGTTTGTATGAGTGTGTCTATGTGTTTGTGTGTGTGCATGTGTAGGTGTCTGTATGTAATTGTGTGTGTATGTGTATGCGTGTGTATGTGTTTGTGTGTGTGTAGTTGTGTATGTATGCGCGTGTGTAGGATATAGATGCAACGTGGAGACGGCTTTCGCTATAGGAGCAGCATCGTGAGGAGCCGGTCGACGGTGGTGCTGCAGAGGGTGGTGGTGGGAAAATAAAATGATAGGACATCAAAACAGTCAAATGAAAGCAATAAGCAATCGTGATTGCTCAAAAAAAAAAAAAACATGGACCCAGAAAATATTTTTATTGCCCAACAGTAATTTTTAAATTATTTTTTTTAAATGTCCGATTTTTAAAACAAAACGTGATCTTTATGACGTCACAAATGATGAACTTCGGCGTATTTCACTGGCACGCTGAATGTTTGCACTTGCTGTCTTCCGCATTTCCAGGTTATGATATTTTTTTTTCTTTCCAATGGGGCTGTATAAAAGACCCACGTCAAGAGGCGTCTGTGTCATAACCAGACCTAGTGCGCTCCCCAACAATGCATCAGTCTTTCGTGTGTCACCATTAAAGCGCTGATGCATGACGCAGTAGTGTTTTTGACGCCCAGTTTCCACCAGGTGGAGGCACCTGGGCTCTCATTTGAGACGAAATTGCATTAGGGATTTAATTTAGCCAAGGGATATTCTAAGCCAAACAAATACCCAAGGGATCTTTTACATGCCGCATAGTCATACGGCATGGGCGCTGAAGATTTTCTGCATCTCGAAAATCCACCGACTGGCCACCCAGGTCAGGACCTGGGTCCTCAGGCGTTGAAGGCCAGCACCTAAACATCACGCCACCAGCCGGTTTATGTTATGATAATTTAAAAACGAAATAAAAATAGCATTCTATGCTTGCTATCAACCATATCGTTGCCAGTACATGTGAGTAAAGATGCGAATTAAATATTGCGCTCTGCATTAATGGCAACAGTGAATGGCACTTCATCATTTGTGATGTCATGCGCAGAAGCGTTAAAAATAAAATTGAGTCTGCGCACAGATTTAGATACCTTTTTGAATATACTAAAATTTGTCAAATTATTTAAAAAATGGTCAAATCCGATGTTTTTAAGCATGCTCTTTCAGAAAAAAAAATACTTTTAAATTTTCAGAAACGACCCCATTACAGTTTTAAGAATCAAGTATTTGCAGCCAAGTGATTAGTAATCATTTCATGCCGAGTAATCACTGATTATTCCGTATGTCTAAAAGTTAAAAATTTGCATAAATGTATGCTTACATTTTCAGATTTTTATTTAGTTTCTTTAACATTGTTACCAATTCATGGACAAAAAAAGTTTTTGTAGACGTTTCGGAGCAGTTTATTACGTTACTATTAGCATCTTTTTCTTTTTTTTTTTTGGTTGCGTGAGTATTTTTTGAATAAGAAAGACACGATGATAAATTAGTTTCAAATAAAATAATACTTTTGTCATAATGTCTGATTTCATGTAATATAACTATGGAATAAATTAAGGTATTTTCTTGAGACTTGGAAGTTTTGTTACATCACTATTTTCAAAATTTATGACCTGAAATAAATTTTTGGTTTTTTGGTGAGAAGATATGATAGACGAAAGTTTACATTTTTTCTTCAATAGCGTCGTAGATATACGTAGTTTATTTTCTTTTTTCAGAAGAAAAAGCAAGGGAGAAGTAGCAATGACGAAAGCAAGAATGAAAAAAGTAAGGATGAAGAAGAAAAATATGCATAAAAAAAATGGAGCAAACCATTAAAACGCATTAAAAACCGAGAAATAAAATTTGAATTACAAACAGGATTAAGCTTATTTTTGTTTAGCTGGCAGTAAACGTAATGCTAATTTTGTACTGGATATGTTAATATTCTTCTGTCAATGATAAGTTTTGTTTCATAAGCTAAAAATGCATTTATTCAGATACAGGAATATCAGCTTTTTTGTCAAAAGATCATAATTATTCAATGATTTGAGTAAAATGATGGGAAAACCTGACAACAGATTGATTTCAAGAGCTGAAATTCAATTTGGGGTTTTTTTTACTCTGTTATCTTTTAAATTCAAAAGAAAATCTACATTTCAAATTTATTTACATTTGTCATTACCATTTGAAAGGTTCCAATATTGCGTTTTACTTGAAGATTTTCATTTTCATATGAACCATTAGGAATAATTCTAATTTTATAATGTCATAAAACGTCATTATTAACTTAAGAAAATCTCTTTTTTTCTGCTATTGCACAACAAAATAAATAAAAACAAACATTTCTTTGCTTTTTGCTCTGTGGTGTTTTCAACTTAATTTTTATTATTATTAATTTAAAATCGGTAATTAAATTCTATGCTCTCGTTTCTATATGGTGACGAGCAATGTTGCAAAAAATACTGCATAGATGTGTTTTTGGGCTTTGAGGTGATCTCTTTTTCAAAGGAAGGAAGTTTTCAGCTGCAATGCGCTGTGACTGGGGAATCGTCATACCAAAAAAAAAAAAAAAAGAAAAAAAAGGAGTTCTTCGTTAGCCTTAGTGTTTGTAGCATACACTATATGACCAAAAGTATTGGGACACTTTCAAAAATTCACATTTTACGGATTTCTCGAGAAAAAAAAGACCAATTGCTCTGCAATTTATTTCACATTAAAAATATACTCCAGCTGCCGTTTTCCAATAAAACTTAAGTCTACTATTCATTTGGGGGACCAGCAACAAATTGAGGAAACAAAAAAAGGTTTTTGATCATTTTTCATTGTTAATAGCTGGCAATAAGCTATAAATTTCAGAAAGAAGTTCTAAAATTTGTAGTTAAAATATTGAAAATTTAATGAAATATAAACGTTAAAAGCAATTTATTTTTCACTGCGCATGCACGAAAGATAGCAATTTATAACCTTCATGATCAGAAGCTCAGATAGATTCTACAACTCATAAAAACATTCCACCTCGATATCTTTAAAATGTAAAAAGTTATCAGCGATCTAATGAGCCGAATTTTAATAATTCTTGGCTAGACGACGACTCATGAGGGATCTTTCGTAAATGATCCGTTCTTATCATGAAACACTCTGCAACGATAAGAGCTTACCTATTTGTGAACGACCCCTTAACATTCGCTGCCTATCCAAGATTTATAGAAATTCGGCTCATTAGATCTCTGATAACTTTTTAAATTTTAAAGATATTGAGACGAAATTTTTTAATGACTTGCAGAATCCAGCTGAGCTTTGGATTATGAAAGTTATAAATTGCTATCTTTCGCACATGCGCAGTGAAAAATTAATTACTTTAAACATTAATATTTCATTGCATTTTCAATATTTTAACTTCAAATTTCATTATTATGTTTCTTTGATATGCTGTCAAATATTCTAAAAGTTTATTAACGTTTGACGGAAAACTCTGCGTGATATGAGCCGAAAACCTTCAAAAAAAAAAATTGTATTTTTGAAAGAAATGCTTATATCTCTGTGGGTATAAGAGATACTTTCACGAAAATATAAATATAAAGTTTAGATAGTTTTTTTAACTTATTTTTGAAATTTATAGCTTATTCCCAGCTATTTACAATGAAAAATGATAGAAAACTTTTCTTTTTTGTTTCCTCAATTTGTTGCTGGTTCCTTAAATGAATAGTAGACTTAGTTTTTATTGGAAAATGACAGCTGGAGTATACCTTTTATGTGAAAAAAATTACACAGCTATTGGTGTTTTCTTTCTCGAGAAATCCGTAAAAATGTGAATTTTTGAAAATGTTCCAATACTTTTGGTCATATAGTGTATTTTACAAATTTGTTGATTACAATGTTTACTACTAGGTTTTAAAAAATGTCTAATCCCCAGCTTTAAAAACAAATCCAAAAAATGTATGCATCTGAACTTTGTGATTTTAAAAAGTAACATATTTGTTTATCGAGTGCCCATAAAATATAACAAATTCATTAACGTTATTACTTTTTCAGTATAACTCATTTCATTAATTTCGATTCGCAAAAAAAGTCAATAACCTAGTTCTTTTTGAGAAATGCGTTCCAAAAGTCTTATCGCGTTCATTTCTCCTAATTCTCTATATCTTAAAGACATTCGATTAGTACTGTTCAGTAGTTCTGAGATTTCAAGATAATGACCAGAATATCTATTGTACATCACCATCCTTTGTTACTAATACATAAAAACATGCCACATTCTTATAGCCAGACGATTCCAGCCTATAGAAGCCTTAATTTTATGTTGCAGTTACGGTTAAGATTGAGAGAAGGTCTTAAAAGTTTTTATAAATAATGAATGCATCGATAATTATCGAGTGAACTTTGATTAGAAGTTCGTTCAGGCCTAAAAAATCGAGTTATAGCTTGCTTATGATAAAAAAGGCTATCAATTTGATTTTATGACTTCAATGCTTTTATTTCTGTCTTTATAGAGACAAATACACTTGTAAAAATTGAACTTTTTTTAAGGTTTATATGTTAATTATTATATTTACTATAAAGGTTGTTTTTTTATTTCTGCTGCCGTTCCAGTTACATTTTATTTCAAAGGCTTAGAAATGGTAAAAAGAAAACTGATCATCGTTCACTCAACATAACTAGCTTTTTACACGACTGTAACAAAACTGATGCCATTTTTTTCCACTTACAAAGAAAAGCACGTACCTTTTGATGCTGGAAAAATACTGGTCAAAAAAGTGTTTGGCGTGCTTAAGAACCTCTTCTTTCGGCCTAGCCGTTCCTTGCGACCGCTTAGGGGGCGCTGACATCACAGATCCCATGCATCTTGTGGGGCTGCATTGTACCGTCTGAAAGAGAGTTAGAAATCAAATGGTTTCAGAACTAGAGTAAAAAATTAAATCCCATATGCTGCTGGCATAACACTTGACAGGACTGTTTAGATTTGAAAATAAATATACAAAACCTTGCAAGGCGTGAGTTATACATTTTGCAGTCTTTTTGAGGCCATTTCTGATGTTTGTTAGAAGAAAGGTTGGATAGATTTTCAACTTTTTTTTTCATTAAGTTAATAGCGAAAACCTAGTCGCTTATCTTGGAGATGATCGAAGTTCACTCTTTTTGGGATGGTGGTATTTGATTTCTTCATCATTTTCTGTATGGAATATAATATTTTGCCGGAATTACAATAATTAGAACTATTACAAAAGTTAACAAAAAAAAAAAAAAAAATAGAGAGGAAAATGGAAGGGAGTGTTATGTCACCAAAATAATACTCTCATTTCAGACATCAACTGTTTACCTTGCGGATAGCACCATTATTTGTATTCTACTTTCTCTGCAAAAAATCTTCAATCATAGGCCTTTAAACCTTCGTGGATCAACTAGAAACACATATGTGCCTTAGGATCAACTTTATTTCATAAATTACTGATTGCAAATAATTTACAAATTATGTTTTGTTCATGTATTGAGGCAACATAATCTTAATATTAGTAAAGGAAAAATGTTAATGTTTAAATTATTTGTCATTATTTTTTAATAAAATATCGCACACGGAAAAATTCTTCTTCGAAGCTTATGGTCCTTTAAGGAAAGAGTTTAGAGATAGATAGCAACTCCCTCCCACGTCACCCTAGATCAAGTGAAAATGTCCCAAACGCTTTGATTTGTGGAGTATAGTTTTTTGAAACTGAAGATGCAGCCAACCGAAATGAACAGACCACCCTGAGTGTACACAGTATAGCTACGTGTCAAAGAATGGCAAAGAAAAAAAAAAGTTGTTGGAAGGAAATCTCAGCAGGCTAATGCCAGTAAAACATACACAACATAACTTCCTTCAACTACTTAAACAGAAATAACGAGTCGCGAAATTTCTTGAGAAAATTGACAATGGCTAACTGCTGCCAACTGAATTATTTGAGTGTTGAGGCTCAGGGCCGTATACAGTAGGGGGATTCTAAGGGATCAACCCCCCCCCCCCGAAAAGTTAGGTTTAACATTTAAATGTTTCTTTATATTTCAAAATTTCCAAAAAAAAAAAAAAATGTTCCAAAACTCAAAATGTCTTTTATATGTATATTAAATGCATAAAACGCTTTCATAATAGATAACCCGACGACTTGAATGTTAGCACAAATAGCGCAAAGCTCCGCATGAAAGTTTTTAAACCGTCCCCGATATTGTTTTCGGGGACGCAGCAGCAACAGGGCCGTAAGTTACGGCCCTGTTGCTGCTTTTATGAGAGAGGTATGTATTATTGTTTTATAATGAAATAATAAACATTAACACAAATGTGTAAAGACAGAAATTCACCTTTTTGTAATATAGAAATTAAAAACTCTTGAACTATAAAAACTTTAACTAAAAACTATTACATTTCCATAATTAAAAAAAGCTTGGACGGTATTAGCTGCAATAAATAAATACTTTTATGCTAAAAAGTAAAAATGATCGAAACAATGTTGTAAAAGCAAATTTATTCCTGAAAACAATGTTATTCAATTTGCTTTTCATATCACCTGATTTTTTTTATTTGGAAAAAAGATAAAATCTCAAGCATAAAGTAACTATTATGTATTATCGCGCATGTAAATTGTGATCTACAGTTTGAAATATCTAAAGTAAATAAAATTATAGACTTTGTGAATTTTTATTTAATTATTGTTTGGATGAGGCCTATCCAAGCAGCAGCCACTAGGTGCTAACTGAATACATTATTGTCAACTGCGTAAAATATTAAAGATTTGATACTAAATTTTCAATTGTCAAAAAATTTAAACAGATCTTTGAGAATTTGGAAGAAAAATCGCTGAAGTAAATTAATTAACGAAATTTCTTATTGACATTTATGTTTCAAACTGAGCAATTCTATGAATATGACAGCTTTTACGATTTTTTTTTAAACTGATTTCGTTGGAATGATTTATCCTTTTTTTACTCATTATACTTTTTCAATGACTTTGTGTGAGTCAAATGCATTTTTTTAAAAAAATTTCGTTCAAAAAAAGGTCTTTTTTATTGCAATTAATGTACTTATCTTAAATGATAAAATGCTTATTATTTTGCCTTATTCATCTCGACACAACACACGCACTTCGACTATTTTAATCCAATGCGTCAAAAATTATTCAAGTTAATAATAATATTTTAATGTTATTTCAATTTTTTAAAAGTGTTCGACAATTAAAAGAATTAGTTCATGCATAATTCACAGAAATTTTGCACAGAAATAATATAATTTGTAGATTAAGCCACAGACCTTTCGTATATTTCAGCACCTTATTGTTATTCCTGGTTTTTAAAAGTGCTCATCAGGTAAAAGAATAAGTTTTTGCATGTTTCACAGAAATTTCATTTTGTCTTAAGTCCAAAAGCTTGGTTGTCAAAAATGACATTTTGTTACGTAGCAAGTAAAAATTGAAAAAGAAAACAATAAAAGTTTTTTTCTGTTTTGTTTTACATATTATAATTGCTTACGAAGAAATACAAGGAAAAAGTGCCATTTTTAATGAAAAAAAGTTTCACTGCAATCACTTAAACTTTTGTTTTGCATCAAAAATGTCATTCCGGTACACATTGATAGCTCAACTCATAAGTCCTAATATTTGATGCCATTGAGAAAAAGTAAATAAATAGATGATTGAACAGATACAATTGGATGAAAACAAAAACTTTTAATTTTGAATTTATAATTAAAAGTTAAAAAAAGGTAAAGAGTTTATATTGAAAAGTGTTTGAAACCAAAAATATAACAATTGAAAATTAAAAAACAAAAAGCATTTACATGAATTATGTAAAATCAAAAAAAAAAAAAAAAAAGAAAGAAATATATTACACAATACAAAACAGAAAAAGGTTATTTCGTACATTACACAAAATGTAAAACAATAAAAATCATTTAAATGCTTTATGTAATACTAAAAACGCATTTGCACTAATTACAAGCACACACACACAAAAAAAAGCAGCATTTAAATTTATTGCATAACACAAAAATGCATGTACACTCCTGTTTGTGAAAATTGCAACACCACGAAGGACTTACGCGAGTGAGCTGAAAATTGCAGGAAATGTAAAGTAGGGTATGATATGCAAATGATTAGAATTGCAGACCGGTAGCACATGCGTATGATGAGCAGCGCCCTCTGAACGGCGGACGGATCGAACCGAATATAAATAGACGGCCGTTAGCGAGGCGTGTATGATTATCGGTGGTTATATGCTAGAGTAAACGTTGAACACCCGGAGTTATGTTCTGGGGTGCCATAGCATATTATGGACGATCACAATTGCTACGAACGAATTGTGGGCAATTTTAACAGTACCCGATACATAAACGTAGGTACAGCTTCTTCTTTGGCCTGCATATTTCCCGGATGTGTCACCGATTGAACATGTGTGAGATTTCGTTGGGCGGCGTCTCGCTCGTGATCCTCGTCCTGTTGCTTCGACAGACGAACTTAGGTTGCGCATACAAACAATATGGAATACTCTTCCGCAGGCAGATATTCAAACTTTGTTTCACTCCATGCCGAGTCGTGTAGCAGCTCTTATTGCGGCGCGTGTTGGCCACATAAAATACTAATTTCTATCTCTTTTTATTTTTTGTTTGGTTTGAAAATGTAATCATTTATTTGTACCATTATCATTCAACTGTGTATTAAATTTCATTCAACTCTGATGCTTCTTTCATGGTGTTGCAATTTTCGCAAACAGGAGTGTACATTTGGATTGTTCTCCAAAAAACTGACATTTTCCAATCACATTTTTTTAAAAAAATAAAAATGCTAAAAATGCCAAATTTAAATTTCTTTTTTCCATTCAATCTTATTTTCCAACTAATGTATTGGAAATAAATCCTTCTATTTTACGGGATGCATTACCAGTGCTAGGAGAGTGATATTTTTGCACCAGGAGTTGGACACGTTTTTAAGGGCAGGAGTATGATATACAGTTTGCCTGTTACTTAAGCCCAGAATTATATTTAGGGTAAATAATGTTATTTTTCTATTCTAACCTCTTAATTCAACCACACACTATAAGTAGAGTTAAAATGTTTCGTTTATTTAAATCAGAAATATTGTCCAGGGGAATGACAGCGAAAGTGTTACATACACTATTCTTGAACTTCAAAATGTTAATGAGAACAGCAGACAAATCATATGAACAAAATACTCAAATAATCCAACAAAATGGTGATAATAAACAGTTTTATAGTACAGCAGATTAAAAATTCTTTTTTTTTTATCTATAATAATTGAACTCATTCCTAGGACAGGAGAATGACATAAAAACCTGGGGACAAAGTTTAAAACAATGTACCTTGATGATTTAAATAATTAAATTAAATTTATTTAAGGAATGCTATTTTACACCTTTAAGTATGCTTAATTATTTACTACAAATTGAATTTGTGGGATGTTGATATAAAATTTTAAAATAATTTTCCATTTGAAAAACGGATGGGGACACGCCGAAAGTGTGACTTTCTGGTTATTCAAAAATTTTTGTAGAAAAAACAAAATGAGTTATTGTTTTAATAAGAATAGAACAACATCAGATAAATTATTCCTAACTATCAAAAAAATTATAACACTTTTTGGGTTAAACATTTTTGAGTTAGGCTACTGGGATATAATACAACTCAAATTCAAAACAATAGAATACGTCTCTCTTTTTGAAAGAAACTTTGTTCTAACCAAATATAAGAGCAAATTATGTATTTAAATGAACGTGACACCTTTCTTAGACCTTAAAGTGGGCATTTCATTTCAAATATACTCAATTAAAAATAATCTTAGACAGAATAATCCAAAAGGTTATAGAAATGAAGGTTTGCATTGAGTCGAAAAATTAGAACATTCAAATTAAAGGGGGGGGGGGATGAAACACTTTCAAAAGAAACTATCAATACTAGAATGCGTCATTTTTTGCTGGATTCAATGCTTTAATCCTTTCACACAGCGATTCTACCACCAGTTTACATTAATCGTTTCTTTTACTGTTTCCATACCCTCTTCAATGCGGCAACGATCTCAATTGTTTTGGCGGGCATCAGGTCTTGAACCGCTTCTTTAGATTTGACGGTACCGCAAGTTCTTGATCGTGTTGAAGATTGGTAGAGTTACTTGACCAGTTTAATACCCAAATTCATCTTTCTGTTTAAAATCTATGAGTCGATTTAGAGACATGACACGGAGTGGAATCTTGCTGAAAGATAAAATGGGTCAATAAATGTTTACCTGCTGTGCCTCAGATGAAGCATCATGCAGTATTATTAATAAACAGTGGAAGTCACGCATTTTTTTTTTATTTCGAACTCCATATTTATGACAAACTTTCGGCTAACAGATATGCAAATATTTTCACTACTTTTTAAAATTCAAATTGAATGAATAGATTATTCTAATTTTTTTACCCATATAAAAAATCGATCTATGCGTTAATGATTCATAAGTTGTTGAAATAATATCTGAAAAGTGCTTAAATTGATTTACCCAGTCATGAATAACGAGTTTTACTCTTTTTAATTTGCGTGCTTCATTTTTCCCGACTCAGGGACAAGTTTTTTTCCCTGAGAGTATAATTCTGAAATTCTATTACTTTGATTTTGGGTTGAATTGTTAGGATTTTGGAGAACCACCCACTTGTAACATAATACAAAAAAAAGGCATATAACGTAATGAGGAAAATGCATTTACATTTGTTACATTTAAATTTATTACAAAATGCAAAAAAAAAATAAAATAAATAAATAAATAAATAAAATAAATAAATATTAAAAAAAGAATGAAAAAAAAATTATTACGTTATACCAAAAAATGGAAAGAAAAAAAAAACTTTGAACTGACAGTAATTTTGAAAGAGTTTTAAAAGAACTCAAAATTGGACTATGTACCTAAAAATATCTTTGCGAAAAAAGCTAATAAGGTTTTACGAATTTGGGATGCGAACAAAGTATGGTTCACACTTTTTCGAGTAACTTGCTTTTTCTCTAAAACAGCTACTAATGCTTTGCGTTGGAAGAAATTCCTCATCGCAACTTCACGTAAAAATAGTTTCTGTATCCAGTTTTAGAACAAGATTTTTATTGTGTTTTACGCTGAGAAATGGAAAAAAATTCGAGAATTTTAAGAGTTCTAATAATGCACATTTTTGGAAGAATGATCGAATCATTTCTTTAAAAAAAATGAATTTGTATGAAATTAGAACACATTTTTTAAGACAGTCAAAGACAAGTTATATTTTTTATGATAATATATGCCTATTTCAATTAATAAGTAATTTAGTGAAGTAAGAAAGGAAAGAAAAAAACTGAGTTGTATGTAGCGTTTATAATCAAAAGCTTGAAGAGAATATTTTTATATGCGTGAAAAATCGTTAAAAATTCATTGTGCTAAAATATGAGTAAAATTAATGTAGGTAAAAACGAATAATCGTTCAAGGTAACTTTGATCAAAAGTTTCTTGAGCTTTAACTGCCCTTTTCATATTTGTAAATCGGTATTGCATCTATTGGCATAGCGACCAAGAAACCCTTTAAAGACTTGCAAAATATTCTATAATAAGGAAACAATTGCGGTTGGCAAAGAAAGAAACAAACCTAGTTAAGATATAGCAAACATAATCGATACATGGTTTTGGGGTTATATGGAGTCTCTTTATCAATACATGAATTTGTTATCTTTGGAATGTTAAAGAGTGCTGCTAGTAGAATTCCACACATTCAAAAGTTTACCCATTTTTAGTGATAAAGTTATTTATAACCATGAAACCTTTGTCTGTAATATTTATCTCTATGTATGTTTTAATCACCTTGATGTTTTTTCAGTTACAATAAATACCATTCATTGTTTTTTGACAATATTTATGATAATCCCCCCCTTCCCAGTACCTTCGATATTTTTGTGAGGGAATGTCTGAAAATGATTACAACTTTAGAAGCAATACTGCAAACTTAAAAGGCAATAATAATCATAATAAATCTCAAAACATAATGATAATTTAGGAGTTCAAATGTAGAATAAACTGTTGGGAATAATGAGAGAAAAATTAAGTACTTAATTACACTCAAACTCATTTGACAAATTGCGAAATAATCCGAAATTGCTTTGAAAGCGTAAAAATTTTCTAATGCTTCAGAATGGTGCAATAAATGTTGAATTAATTAAAGGAATAATTTGATTTATTGCTCAGATGAAAGTGGTATTTTTGTCCATTTGGAGGAGAGCAGAATTTTATTTTCATCCAAATCAAACTTTTACACATTCCACTTGCGTTTTATAGTTTAAAAATGAATCGATATACAGTGTTGATCGTCAAGTACTAATTTTAGTAACAAATCGGGATAGGCAAACTAACCAAAAAGAGGATTGTATGTATATCGGAAAGAGGAGTACAAAATAGTTATAAAAGAAAAAAATAAATGAAAGCAACGTGATTTCAAATTATTAATTAAATAATAAGAGTAAAAAATTAAAATAACAGTAAAAGTTAAGCAAAATAATAATGAAAATAGTAATAATAATCACAATAATAAAAATTCAAATGTAATGATAATATTAATAATAACAATATTATTATTATTAATTATATTATTATTATTAATATTACTAATAATAATAATATTATTATTAATAATATTATTATTAATAATAACATTAATACTAATAATACTAATAATATTAACAACAACAACAGCTATTATTACTGTTATTACTATTGTTATTGTTATTATTATTATTATTATTATTATTATTGCAATTAACAGTAAAAATATTAATAACAGTAAATTAAGCATAAAAACTTGAAACATATTCTTCTTGAAACGATTAACTGAAAAGTTTCCAAATCGATGCAATTTGAAAATTAATATTTTGTACTAAAGTTCTTCCTAAAAAACTAATTAATAGAGCACTTTTAATGAAACATTTGTGATGTGATTTCGCTGTGTCAGAACTATTGATGTTAATCATCGATGTTTCTAACGTAACGCATTCGCAAAGCTAACACGCGTTAGTGAAATAGCAACGTAAAAGCATCATGTCAACAGGCCCTCAACAATTCTGATTCTCTTATGAAAGCGGTTTAACTTGGTTATTGGTTTTGACTTGATCACGTGACGAATGTAACATCCATCTGATTAGTGAATCTGACGCGATTGACCCACGCCACTGATCGAAAGGGACATTGAAAATAATTCGAACGGTAAGAGAATCCACGCCATTGCTCGAAAAGGACATTGAAAATAATTCGAACGGTAAGAGACTCACCTAGTACGGCATCTGAAGACTTGAAGAATTAACCACCCTGCGTTTTAGCGGTTTCAGACTTATATGTGAAACAGACAAGATATCTCGTAAAATATGAAAAGCTTTTTTTTTTTGCATGCAAAAACTCGATTATAAAAACAATGC
The DNA here is from genome assembly GCF_026930045.1 of Uloborus diversus. Lineage (NCBI taxonomy): Eukaryota > Metazoa > Arthropoda > Arachnida > Araneae > Uloboridae > Uloborus > Uloborus diversus. The sequence goes on along the minus strand of NC_072734.1, from coordinate 66,533,138 downwards.
AAAAACTCCATTATAAAAACATTCCAATTAGACAATATTTGAAAATAATCAAGTTAAAGTACGTTCCTTAAAAAGAAAAAAAAAACGCATTATCGGAGTGCAATAATTAGTCAAACAATGCCAAAATCAATGCAGATGAATTTTCAAGTTTAATGTTTAACTTCCAAAAAAAAAAAAAAAAAACGTTGGTGAATAAGACTAAAATGTGCATTAAAATGAAAAATTATTAAATAAAGCCCTTTAAAAATAATTTTCCAAATTAAAAAAGAAGTCATTAACTTGAAAAGTCCCATTAAAATGAAAAATTCATGTATTAGGAGAATATATGGCAATGATTACTTTAGCACTGGAAAATATTTGCCAATTTGGGAAGTTCTTCATTATGATAGAAATTTAATATCTGAAGAAAATTCATGGAAATTTTCAATTCCTGTGGAAAGGCATTTTTTTTTTTTTTTGGAGTACTAGAGATAGAGTACTTTTGTTAAATTTCTATTTTTGGTTCACAATATCAAATACTATTTCATGCTACAAATTTTTGCAGCATATAATAATATATGGGTATTGGGTATCGAAACTTTTTTTTGAGCAATCACTTATTGCTTGTTATCTGCACTTGGCCATAGTTGATGTTCCTTCGATTTTTCAGATTACCATGACGACGAAAATAAGTCTAACCCTTTTTTAAAATATTTATTTTGAGAGACTAATTTTTATCGTCATAGTTGCAAAGTCTCTGCGGTTTGCATTCATTCATTTTTTTCAAGGCAAGATCAAGTCAAGATTTTCTTATTTTATATTGAAAAACGGCTGTTTTTTTTTTTTGGCGCAACATCACGTTTTTTCGGAAAAAAAACCGATATAGATAAAATGAAATAGCACATTTTGATCAAATAAAATAATTTTCAGATTACTAATTCCTATCATTTAAGATTAATAAGAAATAAAAATGACATAACGATACACACTGTAAATACAATCTTTATGATAAGTGTAATTGGCTATAATAACCATATCTTCATAACTGCATCCTAAATGGCATTTCTTTTTTTTCTATGGATATGCCTCGTATTACCTAATCTAGAAAATCACCAGCCGCAACATAACGGCTACGAATTTCTTCTCCATTTCCATTCCATTCCATTTGTAGAAACAAGAAACCCAAAGAGAAGGATCCTATTGTGATTCGAAATTGAGAAAAGCGTAACTTGAGTTCAGCACGTCAAAACTCAAACGAATGCCGGGGGCTGGATGTTTTGTGAGTGTGTACTTCAAAATGTTTATGAAATTTCATTTTTTTTTTCTTTTTTGGTAGAATATCTGAGTTTATATATTTGCATTGTTACGGTTTATTTAAAAAAAGTTTTCATAAATGTCTCTTAAGTTATGATCCGTCTTCATTGATTACATTAAAATTATTTTCTTTGCTTGGTTATTAATATTGCAACTTTCATATATATTTTTAAGTCCTTTTTTTGGCTCTGAATAAATACTATAATTAAGAAAAAAAAAGAAGTTTAAAAAGTAAAATAGAATCACAAAGATTGCACTAAAAGTCTAAGTGCCCGATCACACACATTTTTTCCCTTATTTGAAACTATATTACGAAGAAATGAATAGAAAAAGCTGAAGTAATTTCAAACCATTATAACGAATAAAATTTTCAGCGAAAATAAGCTATAGAGCTCATTAAATAAGTGAGCCAAAATATTTCAGTAACTAGGAAAACTTTATTTAAACCAACATTTTTATTATTTCAATTGTAGTTTCGGTAAGTGACAATTTAATTTGCAGTCATGAGTAGACGTTAAACAACTGCTACCAGTTCACTCAAAAATAAGAAGAAAAAAATTCAGTCGATTAAAAGTTACTGCGAATTTGTAATTGATCGACTGCAACGCATCAAAGAGCTCTTGTTAGTTTAGAGAATGTATTGATCAAGTTTGCTATTTTTATTTCTAACCTTTTGTTTACTACAGGTTTCCCCACAAATAAATGCATTCGTTCCGTCAGCAGTTTAACTTCTCCAATACAGGAAGGTTTTCCTTGTCTTGAACTTTCAACAAAGGGTTCATGGTTTCCTTTTTCAAAATTTAAAAATCAAAGGCAGTTGGATCAAAGATACAATTTTGGGTAAAATATCAGAAAATTCGACTTTAATATTTTAGTCTGAGATACAAATACCAAATACAAAATTTAAGTTTATGTATACATTTCTCTAAATATTTAAAAAAAAATAAAATAATAATATAAGGAAATTAAATATTAAATAAAGGATATTAAAAATAAATAAATAATTATATAAAAAAAGATATATATAAAAAAAGCAAAACTGGTTGTATACTGTAATTGTGTTTTGTTAAAACAGTATAATCAGTTTTTTTTTCCATTGTTGGCTACATTTCTTTTATGACTAAAAAATAGCTCGTCGAGGTACGACGGTTGAAAATTTGTTCAACATTTCAACGAAGCAATTGTTTGTTTGGTGATATGTTGATAGCTGAAATTTTAACCCTAACTCCAGTGGATTAACCCTAAACTCCAGTAGCAAGCTTTCATTGTTGACCATTTTTCGTTTGTTCACTCTCCTAAAATGAGTCTTACCGGTAAAACAGTTAAGATACCGGATACAGTTCAGCCTCGTCAAAATTAAGCATTTCCCAGTGTGGTGTATCGAACTAATTGAACTCCGCTATCGTAATCGTAGTGGGGGAAAAACATCCTCTCGGAACAGAGCAGATCGGAACGAACTCCGAAGATGTGCGGATTAGCGACACACTCTGTCTTGTATATAGTATTATGTATATAGTAAATGTAGCAATTAGAATACTAAAGTCTAGTATTATAATGTCTGAATGATCAATAACCCATTACATGTCCCAGCAAGCATAGGTTCCATAAAAGGAACCATAACACCCAGCATGTCAAACATTACCAAAAAATATTATCAAATTATCATGTCGTGAAGCGAGTTTCATTGTTAGCACGTCAGGAGCGTTAATCGATCATTCGCTATTATATATATGACGATATTTAGGATTGTATTTTAGACATTAGTTAGGAAAATATTAAAACAATGTGTGGTGCTAATGTCTGATCTTTGTTTCTTTTCCCCTTGGAAGGCAATTCAAATGTTATTTTCAATAAACTATTCTCTCTGATGTGTGGCTTAAACTTTCGGTGAACTTAGATTCTTTTTTTTTTTTGTTCAAACGACAAACAAGAAAACATTCAATAACTTCAAAAATACTTCAGTTATTTGTTTATCTATAGTTATTAACTCGATTACTACCCTTTCCATTATGGAACTTAATTAGTGATTTAAGCAATTAAAATATTTCAAACTTTTGTTCAAGCTAATATTGAATTATCTCACTTGATTTTTAATGATGTGCAATTCGATTCATCTTAAGCATTAATTAAAGTTGCTTTATTGAATTTTATTCTTGAATTCATAATTGCATTACTCACTGCATAGAAATTAAATTCGTCAATTTTGCTTTAATGACATGACGAACGTTTTTTGACAGCTACAGCACTGTTTTATTTAGCTACTAGCAGTACCCGCACAGCGATGCCCGGGCTAAAAATTTAATGGAAGTCCGTTGAATAAAAAAATTGACGCCCCCCCCCCCCCCCTGATGTTAAATGATCTTTGAAAATGATTCTTTGTATAAAATGCGTACACACTAGGGTGGGTCTAAAAACACATATTTTTTTTTCGAATCAATTTTTAATAGCGCGGAAAACTTGCGCATTGGCATCCTAATAACGGGAAAAATAAAAAGTTATAAATTGTTTTTGAAATCGCGCAAGAGCCCTCAAGTTGAGTAGAAATAGAAAAAAACGGCAATTTTTAAAGACGTATATTATTTTCAAGAAATAAATTACTTTAATTTTAATAGTATAAAGAATACATGTTGTAGTTACCGAAATGTATAGAAAAAACTTGAGGGTACATTGTCGATCTTTTGAGCTTTCGCAGAGAGCCTTAAAATACCGTTTTTAAAGTAAAAGGTTTATTATTTCAAAAAGTCTTAAGCTGACCTAAAGCTATAAAAATGTACTATTAAACATCCGTTTTAATGCTTTACGTACATTTTTCTGGTTTTGAAATGACTCGGAACACACCACGTGCAGGTCCGTCGCTTCAACTTTTCCGAAAAAAGTGTAACCATGGAAACACGAAATAAAATAAGTTTAAGAAATTAAATGCAAAATAAGGAAAGAAACAATGGATTCAAAAAGCAAAATAACAACGCAAAAATAAAATGGATGATAACCTGAATCAAAATGACATTTTCCGAACTTGATTCAAAAACGCTTATAACTTTTTTTCCTTTGAAAATAGAAGCTAAGTTTTTTCGACCATAGGTTGAGAGAGATCTGGAGTAAAAAATATCACGTTTCCCAATGGTGTCAAAAAGAAAACTGTGGGACAATTCCTTCACTTTTTATTGATAGATTTAATGAAGAAAGTACACCGTAATTAAGTTAGACCATTGAAACAAATTGTTTAGAACGCGGAAAATTCTACCCTTTTCAACGATATATAATGTTAATATGTGCAAGTAATTTTTCACTCCCATATTCGGGAATTTATGTAAAATTTATGCCTAAATTGGAATTAAAAAAAGAACTATTTATCGGATTTTTTGGAATTATAGCCTATGTCACTCAGTAAGAAAGCACCTTTCACATTGTGAAGGAATTTTTCGAATAGGTGCAGCGGTTCCGAAGATTACCTCGAACATATAAACACGCAAAAATCCGCACTCTCTCTTTATAATATTAGTACAGATCTTTAATTTATTGAAAAAGTTTGAATCTGTCTCTTTTATCGTTTTATTTTAAACGAGTTAACTTTGAATTATTATTATTTTTTTACATTCAAAATGTTAATGCTTATATCTGTACCTCAGGCCCAACGTAAGACAAAAAATGGTGATTTTCAAGTTACTACTGCACTGTGTATAGAATCATATTCTGCACTGAACCATAAAAACGTAATTCTATTTAAAAAAAAATTGTTTATAATTATTGACCAGTATTATGTAAGTGCGAGGTCCTACCCACGCATGCACCAGAAGTTTTTAGACTCTCTTGCAAAAGTAGAATTAATGTGACTTACATCAGTTTGACTTTGAGGTACAATTTTTTTTCTTTAATACGCAGAATTCTTAAAAACAAAGAAATCTAGGATTCGAACTCATGCAAAAAACGAGCATCAGTCATGGTTTTAATCAAGACCTGAACGCTAACAGTACAATGTTTACTTTTATTGTCAAAAACATACACTGTCATGGGAAGATAAAGCGCACTATATGCAAAAATTAGGTTTTGAGATATTTGAAGGAATGCGTTTTAGATTCCATTGTAACAATAGGCAGACGTAGGAAGTTGTCGATTATTTTCGTGATTTATTTTCAGAGGAAACCAAATAATTATGCTTGTACAATAAAACTTGAGTACAGTAGATGACCAAAAAAAAAAAACAGAAAATGCAAAATTTGCAGTTATTGCGCTTTATTTTCCCACGACAGTACACAGAAATATCTTTATCTTTTCTTTACTAATAATTAAGCTGAAAGTCTGTCTCTGGATCTCTGGATCGCTGTCTGTTACGCGCATAGCGCCTAAACCGTTCGGCTGATTTTCTTGAATTTTGGCACAAAATGAGTTCATAGCCTAGGGGCAAGCACCTTAAAGCAATTTTTCGAAAATTGGATTTTGTTCTTTTCCTATTCCAATTTTAAGAACATTTCATCGAGTAAATTATCATAACGTGAACGAGCAAATTGCCATAACATCGGCGGGCAAATTAACACTGTAAATCGCCGAGAAATTCATCATCCATTATTTGCAAATATACAGGCGAACCAATTGACCTTTTGATTTTTTGCTACGGGCAAAGCCGTGAGGGTACCACTAGTAGTTACATATATCATAGCTTCAATGGAATTTAACTTTTGTGGCAGTATTTCGATCATAAGTCTTTAAAATGTACATGACCCGCCGTATTAGGATTAGAAATATGTGTTAAAACCACAGATGGGAGGGGACTGACCAACAAATCACCATTCCTTGCTTCACTCCTGACGATTATATGTGCTGGTGATGTTATTATTTGCAACATCGTTCTCGAGCGGAATATAAATATTTGCTTTTTATTCAATAAAAAAAATGCTTGTGAAAGCTGGAAATGCTTTTTAATGTAAAGATTCGAAACCAAGTTTTTTTTTTTTTTTTTTAAGTGTATCATGTACGCATATTAACTTCTATAAAACTTTTTGAAGCCATATTTAACATTATTCCTTGATATGTGTGAACTAGACGTAATTTATTTTAATGGACTATTTCTGTATCATCATTTTTTTTTCAAGCAAATAAACTGAGCACTTTAAATGATTTATTAAACTGATATGTGTAACACGTTTCGTGAAAACTTTTTTAGCATTCGGCAGCGATTATTTTTTTCAGAAAAAGATGCATAAACAAGTAAGGATTTTTTTTAAATGCTGCAGTTTGGTCAAATTATATAACGACGAAATTTCTGCTTCTGAAGTTTGAATATCTTTAGTAGATATATTTTGAAATATTCAAGCCAGAAAGTTTTTATTACGTTCCATTTATTAATTTCTTTAATAACTTCACTTTCTTTTCTCTCAGCGCAGTTTTCGTATGCCTAAAGATTAATAATATAACTGTATTACTTTACCACATGAATAGGGGCCGTGGTAGCCTGATCGGTAGGGTAATGGGCTCGGGACCGGAGGGTCTCGGGTTCGATCCTCACTGGTCGAAGACCCACCGTCGTCATTAATGGTGACTGGGCGACGATAAATATGCTCGTGGTCACAATGTCCTCCAAGTGAAACGATACCTCTGGGGGTGCTAGACCAGAAAGTTATTCGGCCTCTGGTCTGGTTCAAAAATATCGAACTGTCCGCAAATGGTGTTGCCATCTATCGTGTTGTCTGAGCCAAAACGGACTTCCACCTAGAAATAGGCGCTCGATTAAACGGAAGCCGTAACTCCTCTGCCTTAAATTCGAGTAGCATTGCTACTCGGACTCGGGTTCTCGAGTGGCATTTGTAACAACAACCACATGAATAGTTTTATTATGTCAAGATTTGAAAAACAACAGTTTTTAGAATGATTTTAATGTGTTAAAGCAAAGGTCAAAGACAGTAGATGTTTCTTAGCTGATAGGTTGTGCGAGTGTTTCAGTAAGTTAGAGCATTAGAAAGTTAAGTAGAGGAATCCCGTCAGGCAGTTTTTTTCAAAGAAACGGTGTAACATGCTATCTAGTGGTTACTGAAGTATACTTTTCAAATACTCAAACCTTTTGTTTTGTACAAAGCAATGTAAGTCATCTAAAATATTTGTTAAAAAAAATTTTTTTTTTTGAAAAAAAAAAAAAAAAACGATAAAAATAGAACCGACTTCAAAATTTCTCTAAAAAGTTTAAAATAATTTATTCTTTAAACACCATAAGTTGACGCACAAACAAAAAGTAAAATCCAGTGTAACCATGCTTCGTTCATATTTTTTTCAGAAAATCGTCCAAAGTTAGGAACGAAGCATTTATATCGTTACTCAAATATGCTGTCATCAATGAATAATGTATGTGGTAGTGAAGAAACTAGGCCTGGTTAAGTTTATAGTTGTAGTTGAGTTATGGCTGTGAATGATTTTATCTATCGCTTTTGCGCCAACTTCAAAAATTTTGTTTAAAAGTTTTATCGATGGTGTTTAAAGAATAAATTATTTTTCAATTTTTGGAGCACTTTTGTGAATTCGGTTCAATTTGTTTTCAAAAATTTTTTATTTCATTATTTTTAGTATAAATGTATTTCAGAAATAGTAAGAAATTACCATTATGATACTTCACATTATTTTTTTCATAAAAATGCTCTGCACTAAAAAAAAAAAAAAAAAAAAAAAAACTATAAGCACGCCTTAAACTTTAAGCGATTGGCACTAAACGTTTATCTTTGTTCCTCTCTAGAATTCATTTGTGTGTTAATTTAATTATAACCATTTAACTATTACGTTTTCCATTAAATAATTTACATTTCACAGCATACAAGTTACTTGTGGTGCAATCTTGTATCTCCTTACTTAGCTTCAGATCATCTGTTATTGGCCTAGATGATAACGAAAAAAATACTACTATAGTTGAGGCAAACCTAACCTGGTAGCATTGTGAAGGCTAAGCAGATCTTAATCACTGCATTATCTCGCTTCCAGGTTAGGTGTACTCCCACTATAGAGTAATGACACTGAAAAAAATTCAGAGAAGCCTTCATAAAAAAATTATCACTGCAATTACTATTAATATTACTGTTGCATGGTACCAAACTTTCATAACAATGGGTTTTAAATTTAATCATTTAATAGGGAAATTGCATGAAATTTATTGTTTTTTGCCCATTACTTTTTTTTCTAAAGGACAAATATGGTCAAACAAAGTAACGGGACCTAAGCTGAGCCATCTCCTATTCATTAAAAAAAAATAATAATAATCAAAATCGGTTGACTAGATGAGACGCTGTGCGTGAACAAAAAAAAAAAAAAAAAAAAAAAAAAAAAAAAAAAAAAAAAAGACATACATATGGTATGAACTGATAACTGCCTCCTTTTTGAAGTCGGTTAAAAATAGGTGATACTGGTAAAAAAAATCCCATCAATCAAACATTCAAGTGCATTTTACACAAAATTAGCTCTTTTGAGTGTCGAGGTTTTCCTCTTATACCAACCATTTTCAATCAACATGTATTAGGAGCCATACACACTTCAACGCATCGAAATTTTATTAAAAGTCATATTCTTTACTACAGGTAACATACAAAAAGATTAAATTCGCAGGATAGTGTTACATTATATTAAAAACATAAAAAACTACATATTTTAAACATAATGTATCACCAACTTTTAATGCTATGGAACTTTTTTAAGAAGCATTTAATTTCTCCATACGACACATACTCAAAATAATTTCAAAAAGTTGAATACTTCTTTATCTTCTGTTTTGTTACACCAACCTAACAAAAAATGTAGTTGGTCTTTCTATAGACTGAGAATATAACATTATAAAAATAATTTAACGGATTCTAACAAGATAGCAATAATTTATTCTAATGAGAACCTTTAAGAAACATTACCTCAGCAAACAAAACTATCCCTCAAAGACTGAACTCAACCGCAGCTGATAAATTGTGTGCACAAGCATAAGCTCAAACTTTAAGTCCGTTTACTTACTACTTAGCATTTATTAATGCACGTTCGTAACTAATCTTCTGAGAGGCAAGTTGAGAGATATGATGTACACAATGCTGTGAGGTCTAAAATATGTATGTAACCGAAGTACCGTCAACATTCAGGAATTCAAGACCAGGCTCTTCACCTGGTGTCAAGTCATTATCATTGCTAACTGAACGTTGAACCAACCTGATGGGTCAGTTATACCGCGCAATTTGACATATCGTAGAACCTCATGTCTAATTTCTATGCCGGATTCTCCTTCCCTTACACATACATTCTCATTTAAGGAATATGCCAAGGAGCTCTATGTTGCTGAAGTCAAGAATCTTGTTATGTTACAGACTTAAGACGTTTTTCAAAAATATAAGTTCGTTTTGTACATTTTCAGTTTGTCTAAGCATCAAGATGGTGTACCGTTTATTGATCTTTTAAAAAACGGTTCACAAGTTGAGCGTTAATATTAATAAGAAGAACCCATTTGAGAAAAATAAGAATATTTCAAAACCAAAATAACGTATCGGGAAATAAAGTTTGAATTTTGTTTCCGAATTTGCGTGTGAGAAAATTGTGATATTGTTCAATGACGAATGACACTCAGCCCAAATGTGGCAAAATATTTACAAGGGCTAATTTACTACAAAAAAATTTACGTAAGAGAAGTATGTATGAATTTAAAAAAAGCCTAAATGGTGCTTACAAGTAAAAAAGAAAAACATGATTAAAAAAGCAATGTTCAAGCGATTTGTACTGAATCTGGGGTTCGTCATAGCCCTAAAAATGTGTATAGAGTTTAATTTTTTGAAAACATTCGGTCTTTCTTAAAGTTGTAAACTATTCCTTAAGGCGTTAGTCCTTGTTTTAAACTTTTCTGCATAACTTTTCTAGGGAAAAGAATTTTATTTTTCTTTGTTAAAGCTTGCTGGCGGTAAAAATAGTTTCGCCAGCATTGCCACTTTAAATTGAACTTGCAATAGCTGACATTTCCTTTGATTGGGAAATCTTTGCATTGTCTACCAGTAATATCGGTATGAAATGATTTTTTTGCATATAAAATTTACCTCTGCTCTCATAACGAGGAATGCGTAACCCTATAAAATAAAAGTTTCCCCATAAGGTGACAATAAACTTTTAAACTTCATTGTGTAAGTCAAAGGAAAAGTGTAGAATCCGAAAGTATCTTCTACTCTTAAAAGCCTTTAAAACAGTGGTAAATTTTAAAAACTGCTTTTGATACGTTTCCAATTTAGTTTTTTTTTCTATCCTTTACTCTTTTATCGATGAATATTGTATCAAATCCCTCGAAACGGCCATAGTGATTTAAGAGCAATTTGCTTTAAGCTTGGAAAAGGACAATGGCTGATGTGACATTTTTTGAATAATGCAGCTGACAGTATTCATGTGACTCAAGTTGAGAGTAAATTCTGAAAAATGCTGTTCGTAGTTTGTGATAAAAGTTAGAAAGATTAGAAAATTTTTGAGCACAGATATTTTAAAAGAATTTTTTTTATATGGATAATATTTTTTTAAAGTTCAATCTGTCCACTTTTGGATCCACGGCATATGTTTGCATGGATATTTATACCAAATAAGTAGAAAAGACCAGGTAAATTAATCTATGCACAGATTTCTTGTGTATTTTAATTGTTTAAATGGAGAGTTCTCACCCGCTAGCAAACTTTGACTGATCTTTGGAGATCTTTACCTGTCAGCTTTAAAAAAATTTTATAATCAAAAAAAAATTGTGTTTTGTAATTTATTCGAAGGTTTTTACTTTAGTTTTGAATTTTACTTTTCAGAATTTTCAGTAGTTTTTCTCAAACGTTTATTTACTCACTAGAGGACCCTACAGACGTTGTTCTGTCAAACTTTGTAAATTGAAAAGTTAAAAAATTTCAATAAACTACCAAGTGTTTGAACCGTTTTGTTGAAAAAAATAAGTAAAAAGAGAACGTTTTAAGCTGCTTTGGTGTCAGAAGGCGTATAGTATTTATTACAACTTGATTTATCTAATGCCCACTGAGCATTGTTTTATTAACTATTTTTTCTCTCGTACTTGATGGTTTGTCCCTTCAGCCATACTCAAAGGATAAAAAGCGTCCTCAGATATTAAGTGTAAAAAACTAACTACCCATCTAGAACAAACGAGAAACCCCGCTGCAACATCCACCATATGAAAAAGAACAAAATAATCGAAAGGTTATCGTTTAAAAAAATGAAAAAGGTAAAAACAGTTCTTTGAATAAGCTCCCCTTCCTATATAAAATAAACATTCTTCAACTAAAATGACTAAACACTCTTTAAAAACGAAAAACAATTCCTTGCAATTTGAAATATTTCGCCAAACAAACAAAAAGTACAATAAATTACTTTAACAGTAGCTTTAAAATGTAAACAAATGATCACGCAACTCTACAGTTTGTAGCCAAAGTCGCCAAGCCACCACGTTACTGTAATCTAGCCGATCAGATAGCGAAGCTAACTCCCGTTCTTTCCACCAAAGATTAAGATCTTCCACTGCACTGATCTTTTCTGCACACTGTTGTAATTTATCTGGACGAAAATAAATTTTGTTTCGTCTTTAAATTCCATCATCTTTTCCTTTAATAATGTACTGATTAGTTTGATAAAACTTAAAGTATTCTTGACATTGGTGCCAAAACTCAGATGGATTTGAGCTGAGAAACAAATGTTGCTAGGTACGGTACTTTTTAATCATTTGGTTAGGAAAACCTAAAGCACCGATCCGGTCATTGTTCAACTACGACGACAGAACACACATTTTGCGTAAACCCTCCAGTACTTTACTTTAAAATATATCTTGGGACCTAAAAGCGTTGCTTTTAAGAAATGTGTGTGTGTGTGTGTGTGTGTGTGTGTGTGTGTGTGTGTGTGTGTGTGTGTGTGTGTGTGTGTGTGTGTGTGTGTGTGTGTGTGTGAAGGCTTTACTCTCTCTCTACGTTTTTTGTTGCACATAAGCAGAGCTTGAAAGAGGTTTTTTCGTCAAGATTGGAAAATAGCGACGTAGATCAGCAGTGGACGGAATTTAAGGATAAACTTGCTAAAACGGTTGTTCCATTTAGGAGAAAAAGTGTTAGTACCAAAATTTGGCCCATGTGGTTCTCCAGGGAGACTAAAGAAGCTCTTAATTATAAGCAAGCCACTTTTCGTAAGTTTAAAGAAACTGGTCAGAGTGCGGAGAGGCTCCAGTATGGTAAGGCAAGGCGAAATTTTAAGTATTTGGTACGGATTCAGAAAAGGGAATTGGAGCAAAGGCTGGCAGATGACATTGATGGGAACCCTAAGAGGTTTTTTGCTTACGCTAATTCTGGGAAAGCTCGAAACAGTCAAATTGGGCCTTTGGTTGATGAGTATGGAAATTTAATCCAAAACGATAGGGATATTGCAAATGTTCTAAATAACTTTTTTTCCAGTGTGTTTAACGAGATCTGTATCTCAACAGTTGACACTAACAAGACACAAGCTATTATACAGCTTGAGGATTTTGTATTTTCCAGGGAGGAGGTTTTATTTCACTTGAAAAAGATTAAAGCAACTAAAGCTCCGGGAGCAGATAATATTTATCCAAAAATTTTAGTTGAATGTGCAGAGGAATTAGTGGATGTTATTTTGAATATTTTCAATGCTTCTTATAACTCGGGGACGGTGCCAGAGGACTGGAAGCTGGCTAACATAACGCCACTCTTCAAGAAGGGGTCTAAAGGTATTGCTGGGAATTATAGACCTGTAAGTTTGACTTCGGTGATTTGTAAGATTTTCGAAACTTTGATCAAAATTAAGATCATGAAGTTCTTAGAGACTAATTGTCTGTTGACTAGTTTGCAGTATGGTTTCAGGAAAGGTAAATCCTGTACTACTAATTTATTGCATTTCTACGACAAGGTTACCTCAGCTTTAGATAACAAAAAATGTGTGAATGTTGTTTTATATTGATTTTCAAAAAGCTTTTGACAATGTACCGCATGTTGCTCTTCTCAGCAAGTTAGCTGACATTGGAATAGGAGGAAAAACTTTACTTTGGATTAGAAATTGGCTTACTGGTAGGAAGCAAAGAGTAGTTGTGAGAGGAAATCATTCTAATTGGAGTGATGTTTTAAGTGGGGTTCCTCAGGGATCAGTTTTAGGGCCTCTTTTGTTTATTATATTTATGAATGACATCAATGAAAATATTTCTGGAAGCATGAATTGTTTTGCTGACGATGTAAAAGTTATGGGGATTGTCGAAAATGATGAACAAGTAAAACAGCTGCAAGAGGATTTAGATCATATTACTAAGTGGGCAGATAAATGGGGTATGGCAGTTAATGTAGGGAAATGTCAAGTGCTACACTTAGGTCATGGAAATAAGCGTATGAGATATCGTTTACAGGGTTCAGTTATAAATCAGGCAGAAAATGTTATGGATCTGGGTATCTTTATAAATCAGGACTTCAAGTTTAGTCAACAGTGCAGTATTGCTAGTAACAAAGCCAACAAAATGCTTGGGTTCATCAATAGATCTATTTCAAACAAATCTAAGAAAGTTCTTCTGCCTTTATATAGGAGTTTAGTAAGACCTCATTTGGAGTATGCTGTTCAGTTTTGGTCGCCTTATCTGAAGAAAGATATTTTTGTATTGGAAAGGGTTCAAAGAAGGGTGACTAAATTAGTAAGGGGACTCTCAGAATTAGATTATGATACCAGACTTAATAGGCTTAACATGTATAACCTGGAGCAAAGGAGAGTCAGAGGGGACATGATTCAGTTATTTAAATTTATCAAAATGAAAGATGTAAATGGATTTAATTTTTGCAGGGAAAGCAGGACAAGGGGTCATTGTTTTAAGCTATTTAAATCTCAGGCTAACTTGGAAATCAGGAAAAACTACTACTTTAGCAGGGTCGTGGGCTCTTGGAATAGCTTACCGGAAGAGGCGGTAATGAGCAAGGGAGTGGATAGCTTTAAGAGGGCCATTGATCTTCATTAGGGACTAATTAATTGACTAGGACCAGCCTAGCTGGGCCCAGAGCCTGTTGCTGGTCGTCACATTTGTATTTGTATCTATTCTCAATTGACATATCACATTAGGAAATTTCATTACAAAAAGCAGAGCTGGCTTTCTTATTGTCCTTTGGCAACGTGTGAAATATTTATTTCAGTTCTCGCTCAACACTAGGTTAGAATAAATATTAATCACTTGGGAGATATAACCATCCAATGTTTTAACTAATTAATTAACAAAAACGTTTCCGATTCGATCCATCGCGCTTCTATATATATAAACCATGTTCGCCACAACTTAATTACACACAAAAAATTTGATCGAAATTGGTCCAGCCGTTTAAAAGTCTTATGGTGACAGACGTCCGCAGAGAATATTTTTATATATTAAGATGTATAACTAGCAAAAATACCCGGCGTTGCCTGGGTCATAGTAATAATTGTGAGAAACAACCGCCACTTTCATTCGTTTTTTTTTACTGAAAAAACACCCCTCTTTGATGTGATTCAAAATCGAGCTTCTTCTTTACCCATAAAAGTAAAACAGCAATAAGTATAAAGAATGAAATAGTATTCGGTTAGAAACGAAAACACGACATTTAAGCATATAAAAATTTGAAGAATTTCCAAAATATTAAATTGCACTTGTTTGAAAAGATTTATCACTTTTTTTTTTGAACACAGTCTAAAACTTTTTCTACATGGCTTTTGAAATACAAACGGTTTCAAAAAATGTAGCCACCCGTAATCCCCCTGTACATGCCTTAGTTATTTTGAGAAATTTCAATTATTGTGAGTTCTTGGTGCGAATTAAAATGTTACCAAATTTGTGGTAATCGTTTTGGGATACCTTGAATAATGCCCCCCTCCCTACTTTGTAAAACTGTCTGTTACTAATTTTCGTCAATGATAATAATAATGATATCAAATACTGAGATATTTTCGCTGACATAAAATGATGCTAAACATTTTCACCCGAAATAAAGTAGTAAAACTTGGCGAGGGTTTGAAATGGAACACAAAGACAAATTAATGGAAGTTTTTGTGCTGTTAATTAGATTTGCCTAACTTAGCGGATTATTTTACATTTTAACAAAAGTTTTAAAGATTCTTTTAATGGCGATATTTTGGTTACATGGTGAAAGGAGAGAAACATTATTACGTAGTCTTTGGCTGCAAAAAACAGCGCCAGTTGAAAAAATCGCCTTACTTTATAATTGAATCGTTATAATTAATTATTACTTATTTCTAAGAAATTAATATACAGTGGCTCCCAAAAGTGTTCGTACCCCTACGACTTTCAATGAAATAGGACCCTATCCATTGGTTGGAATTATTATTTCGGTATAGGTATTTAATTATGAGATCTATGATCAATTTTCAACAAAACTACATGAAATTTTTTAAAAAAATATTTAAACTTAATTTTTTAAAAATCAAAGACCAAAAAGTGCCGGAAATTTTATCTCACAAAAGTCTTCGTACACTTTAAAAAATGTCTATATATTATTGAATAATCTAACTTTTTATTAAGTAATTATTTAGTAGAATATCACGCAGTATCAACAACACCTTTTAATTGTCTGGGAATAGATTTCATTCTTTTTTCTTCCTTTTTTTTTTTGTCTAATTTCTGAGTAGTGTTCCACCACACTTCGTGTGTTACTGTTTCTAGCTCTATTTTCGTTTCCAAGCCGTATTTTCGTAATCTCGCCTCCAGATATCTCTAAATATGTTACATTAAGTTCAAATACGGCGATTGAAAGGGTATTTTCTAAACTTTAGGACAATTTTTGAGGCACTAGACGCAAACGTTGAAAGCCGTGTGCTTCTTATCGTTATCTTGATAAAAAACAAAGTTGTTTCCTATAACCAAATTTTTGGCTAAGTGTTTAAAATTGGTTTTTAAAATATTTAAATGAACAGCATGATTTATTATTTCATCAAAAAATTTCAAACTACAAGTCCTGATGCTAATATGCACCCTCGCACAAGAACCCCTTCACCATCCTCATAAACTGATCCAAATAAGTACTTAAGATCAAGTTCCTCATTTTTTCTTCTATTGACAATTATACAAAAATTTAACCAAAAATGTTGAATTTAATTTCATCTATAAGTAAGACGTTATTCCAAAACGTTTTGAAGCTTATTTATTTTTTCTTTTTTTGCGGCAAAAAGCGTAAGCTATCCGTTTTTTGCACGAACAAGAAATTTCCCATTTAATCCAGTTAATCAGAGAACTTGGCGAACAATTTTAGGTAAAAATTAAATGTAAGTTTTTTCATTAAATTCTGCAGAAACTGTTGCAGCACTCAAATGTGTATTTTTCATAAATTTTTTAACTGTAAATCTCCGATCATGCTTTGTCAACTTTGCCGGTTGACCTTTTCTTGCCTTGTTTTCGGTCCGATTCTTTTCTTTAAAGCATTTTATCAAGCACTTTACTATAGAATGGAATAAATTAACTAATTTAGAGACATTTCAAACCAATTTACCTCCACTGTGAGGAAAAAATTCAAATTTTGAATGGAGTTTGTGGTTTTTTACGAATACCAGCCATTTCAAAGTAATAAGCACAATATTAAGGAATAAATAAACAAAAAATTGAAGCCAAATGACTTTTAAGGGTCAACACAATGCAAAAATAATTAAAAAAAAAACGACATATGATAATTTTAATCATGAATTTATTCGCAAATATTTGAGTGTACGATGACTTTTGTGGCCTACTATTTCTCTGTCTCTTCGTTTTTTGACCCATTTCAAAAAGAAGATCTGTCAATATTTTGTAAAAAGTACAGGGTTTTATTCAGAATGACATAGGAATGATGTGAAAAAATATTGGACTTCATATCCGAATTCAGTTTCGCGTTATTTTGGTTTTACGAAAACGTTTTAAAGTGTACGAACACTTTTGGAAGTCACTGTATATATATTTAGTAACTGATTTTCAATTGTATGTTTGATGCATAAACTCGTTTGTAAGTAATAAACTTACACATATTTTGAAAAGACTCTTTCTCTCAGAATAGGAAAAAATAGGCATTTCTGCCTGTATGTTAAAGACCAATTGGTGAAAATCTCTTATGTGATTGAGAAAAATGGAGGTCATATTTGAAATTAGCGCGCCCAATAGAATAAAGGTCACTCATTACCGTACTCTCATTTCTCATAACCGAATTTTGCAGGCCTGTGTAATTTTAAACAATAAACACTTTCTATTTTCTAACTGTTGCCAAAATCAGTTGTATTTTTACTTAGTCCCTGTATTGATTACTGGCATTGAAAAAATGGTTAAAATCGGTCGAGTTGTTTTGAAGATTACCCCGGATATCCTTACATACAGAAGTAGCCATTTATGTACATAGATAATTAAAAAATATATTTATCGTTAGATTTAAGTATCATTGTAAATAAAATCAGTAAAGAATATTATAGTTAGTTTATGTAACAGTTATTTGTGTCCTAATAAGTGTTTGTTTTGAAAAAACCTCACCATTCAGCGCAATATTTTCACGAACTTGTACCGGTCCCAGGGTCAAAAGAGGTTGAGAACCTCTAATGTATACCTGCATATAATGATCTTTTCTACTGGAGACTTAGAATAAGTTTTTCCCGACAGAAATCAGCCTGCACAGTTATTACTGACTTACAGCACTCGACGAAGCGTAGAGCACCAAACGATTTTTTTGTTCTGTCGTCATCTTCACAAAAATTGAAGTGGCGAGTGAAAATGAGTGAGCATTAGCGCGACCTGGTCGCCAATGAGTGAAACTCTAGATTTTTTTATTTTCTACCGAACCTAATTCGATCAAAACGGATCAAAATATGATGAGTTTTTGAAATCCGGATATTTCTTAAGAATTTCCAGTATTTTCGACGTTCGGATTTCCTACTTACAATTTTGACTCCCCCACACCAATCCCTATTCTTGTTTTCCTACTAGATGCTATTCTGAAGGAAAGGCAACCGAAATATTTAAACCACTGTTCGTACTTCCATGAGTCATTCTGATACAGAAAGAAAAAAAAATGCAGTCTTAATTGATTTATTACCTTCTTCTTCTGTGTATTGTTTTTTATTTTATTTTAATTCCTGTACTACTGCTTGTGGCATCGCAGTCACGTTAAACAAGAAAAAAGTTCTATTTCGCTCTGCAACCCAACAGGCGCGATCAAGTTCGAAAATGCATTTTGCCTCATTTACTATGGACCCATACGAATACCAAACTTTGTCCGATTCTATGCGTTATGTTTTGAGTTGCAGCTGACACAAAATATCGCCTTCATTTATACTGATACACATACAAACAGGCATTTTCCAAAATTGGTCAAAATGGGTTCAGTACCCATTAAAACTGGTAAGTCCTTCCAAAATCCAAAACTATCTGAATCAAATGCTTTCTTTATGTATGTTATGAATATAGAAAGAAGTAAAAATGAGAAAAGTGAGCACTAAAAAAGAAAACCAATATTTGCAGTATGTGAGCAATTTAAACGCTTTCTTTGAATTTTCCTCATTTATTAAATTGTGTCAGAAATAAAACTTCGAAAAGAGAGAAAATTATTTTTGAAATATCCTTTAATTCTTTCATTATATTGAAAAAAAAAACCACATTCAGTTATTTTTATGATTATTAAGGTAATTATACTAATATCATTCTCTGCGAGACAAAAAATATTAGTACATTTAGAAAAAAAGTATATTTTTTTGAGATGGCTAAAAACTGATGCCCAAACTATTCAAACACTCCATCGCATCATAATCCAAATAAAGAGCAGATTCAATTAAAAATTATTGCTTTTCAAACCGTAAGCCTCGATTGTTTAGCGCAGAGGATAGATTTACCTTAAGTAAAATTGCCTGAAATTGTCGCATTAACTTTCTTCCACTAAGAGGAAATATTTCCTAATTTTTAACTTTATGAGGAAAAAATAATATCTTTTAATTTTGGTAACGACCATTAGAAGTAAGGCCTATCTAGAACACGGTGCATTACAATGATTTATGCGCCCCAAACGATAATTTTGAAAGCTCCCATTGCCAAAACGGGCGTTTTAATTTCCCGAAAGTCTGAGGGATCTGAAATCGTGATGACAATTACTTTACGACCATCGTTTAGGCCGATTATTTTGACGGCTAATCTGCTGAAATTTCCGGATGTTGAAACTTAATTAATCACTGGGTAATATTTACACTTTGCGTCCTTACGACTTGTTTTTATTATTTTAATATGAGCTTCAAAATTCCACCCACGTCGGCTGCAGATATTCTCAAGTGATGCTAAATGGAGACCAGAAGATAAAGAGGTAATAAAAAAAAACACTATAAAAATTTTGTCAGTACAGTAAATTTTGTTCTGATTATAAATAGGAAAATTATTGCGAGTATTTGCTAAAACGGGCAAATTAGAACTAGTTATGAAGTTTTGTGATAAATTCAGTTGTACAGTAGGGTGGTTCAAATACCTGTATAGGGGAGAGTGTTGTACCTTGGGACGCTGCTAATTTCTAAAAATCTATTTTTAGCAGCCATGTTTTTGTAATCTCTACTAGTAACCTTCACCACTAAATGGTGCCACAGTAAAAATCAGCATCAAATGAGAAAAATTGACGATTTTGTGAGAGGAAGAAAATTTTATGACTCCAAAGCAAAAATGATCTTTATTTTTAATTCATTTTCTGTCTTTGTATTTGTAAATTTAATCAACTGAATTTAATTTTGTTATAAAAAGGAACTACTTTAAATGTTTTGCTTATGAGAAAATAATGATAGTGCATCCTGATTGACCATCATTTTGGTTTTTCTTAAACCACGTTGTGATTGTACCTTGGGACAGCCAAACATTTTGGTACCTTAGGACACGTTCCAAGGATTAATTATTAAGACATGGTTCTTAAGAATTAAGATATGTTTAGGAACATGGAACAAAGTTCTAATCTTATGTTGTCTCTTAAACACATTTAATGTTAGATAATAATTCATGATTCATTTTTCATAATTCGTAATTAATTATTCATGATTTAATTCGCTACCACGAAAAAAATATATTTTTTGTTTTCTGGTGTAAAATTGATTCTAGTATATAGCTGTTTCCTGAATCATGAAGACTTTCCCATAGTACAACAGGATGTGTTCTAAGGTACAATAGGATGTTGTATCTTGGGACAAAAAAAAAGTTTTTTGAACCACCGTATTGTACAGTTTTAAAAATAGACAAAATTAGAAGCTTTTACATAACACCGGGGAACAGTAGCTTAGATCTGACTTATTACAAAAATTAAAACTATTTCAAATTTGCATCATTTTTCCCCGATTTAAGAGTGAAGAAATTTTTAAATACAGAAATAAAGACCTTTTGTTTAAGCCTTTATAAAGAATGGCATGTATTTCAGTCCAATAGCAGTATTTCCTATAGAAAACTATAACAATACGAAACAAAAACTAATTGGACTCTGCAGAAAGCAAAGATTTCGAAACGCGGCAAAACAGCATTAATGTGTTTTATATTGTAAATCCCGCTTCCAAAATGCAGTATTAAGCTTTGAATGTTGATGCTACAACAAAAACTAAAGGCGCATCTTTTAAATGTAATTGCTGCCTTGAAACTTCGGGATTTGCTTCGAAAATTTTAAACTCACTGAGAACAAAATATCTTACATGCGTCCAAGAATTATTAGCTATATATTCTGTCATAAAATACTTTAACTACATGCTAAAAGGAAAATAGTTTTGTTTATTTACAGCTCATAAAAACTTTACTGTATACTTTGGATCACAAAACGCTTCTTTCTTCTTGTCGTTTACAAAAACTTGAATTTCAAACTCAATTTTTCATTACATTTTTAATATTCCTGTACGAAACAGCTTTAAAAATAAACTTAATAGTAAATGCATAGAAATTAATGTAAATTGCATTTAGAAAAGCGGAATAAATTTTTAAAAAATCTGAAATGCTTAGAATTATAAAATTCATATACGTTTGCATTTCCTGCGGACAAAATGTATTTTTTTAGCGAACTCGCTTAGAATTCAGTTTTTCTTGAACGAAATCACATTTATTATATAAATTTTACCCTCAAAAACTTGCTATTTTTTAAAAACATTTGAAATAAATTGTGATATAGAAATGAATCATAAAAAATAAATTAAAGTTAAAAACTAAACTTGAAATACTATTCATATAGCATAAAAATTGTAAAATTTCGTGTAATTTATAATGATGTTAAAATGATACAGTATCTCTATATAATTAAAAAAGTAGCGTCAAATTTTTTTTTGAAAGGTTGCTTGTGGGTGTTCCGCGTTCATCAGTCCCCGATTCGATAAGATTTCCCTTTTCTGCATCAAAAATGGGGATACCTTTATGCCTCAAGACACAATTTTGTACAATTATGAAGCTGTTTTTTTAAAATACTTTTTCGTTTCTTTGTACAGTGTTCAAAATTTCCGATGTTTTCCCCTTTTTTGTCTACTTTCCCAGTAAAATCAAAGAAAGAAGAAAACAGCATGAAAGAAGGCGTAATTCATTAAAAAATATTACGAAAAACAAAAAAAAAAGTCAAAAATTAATAAAATAATTAAATGAATATCGAAAAATTAAAAATTGGAAAGCAGGGTATTGGGATTGGGGAAAATGTCCGTCGGTCTGTCTGATAAGTAACTTTTGAGTGAATAGTCCAATTCGGACAAACTTTTTCTTGTTTGTTCGAAAGATATAGTTTCCAATTCGATATAAATTGATCATACCGGCTGTTGCATTTTGTTAAAACATTTCGTTAATACCGTTCTTACAAGAGGGAACAATAAATGCTCAAAAATATTTCCATTTCCTAAAACATTTTCACTCAAATTCGTTGAGGCTGAAAAGTTTTTAAAAGTTATCATATAGTTGGTTCGTCCTGCCGTATAATTTACGCAGATGCATCTTTAATTTCGAATAAGCAGAAGATAATTTATGGTTTGCTCAACCCCTGTCGTCTCAGATGTTTTCCTTTAATCAGAAACTTCACGCGTAAATCAAGCACCTATAGGCCGTAATTTTGAAATTGCTCCTTAGTTTAGATATACTAATTACTTTCATGACAGTAATTTGATGTATAATGTAGAGCAGACTCATAACCTCTTCCATCGACATTTTCGATAATTTATTACGCAATGTGCCAGTGGGAGCCTTTTCTCCAAAATCTTTTAAAATACAGGGTGTTTATCAACTCTTGTTCTGATAATGAAAATTCTTAAAAAGAAAAACACTTCAGATTGAATCTTAAGACCTTTTTCAATTTTGATTAATCTCAAAAAGTTTTTTTACAACGTTAGTGCACTTAAACGTGGAAACCTTTCGTAGTTCTGAGAAGATTTAGACAATTTTTAGTTTCACGCCAGGCGATAGCGCCAGAATTGAGGTGGTGACAGTTTGGTTATAACATTCCTTATATGAATATAAATTGCCATTTTAAAATTGGCAATATGTGTAAAAACCAAATGTTTTCTGGATATGACCTTCAAATTCTCCCTCGCGGCGACCTGGGACTTTTTTCTTTCATATACCCCATTTTCCGTTTTCGATGTTAGCGCTACCTACATGCTTTTATCTAATGTTGAAATAAAAATTTAAGAAAAAAATATATATATATGTATAAATTTTAAATAGCTCTTTTTAAACAAATTTTCTTATAAGAGCAAGTATTTCGAAAGACCCTGTATTTTTCACATATTTTATTTAAAAATTTTTTTTCAACCAACCATGACAGTAAAAAGATGAAAAACAAGTGTATGGAGGAAAAAATGATCTGAAATTTGATTCCGACTAAGAATGATCAGAAAATTAGAAAAATGATCAGAATTTAATTTTTTTACTGTCAAAATATAAGGGTGAATTTCCGATGAATTTTGACATGAAAATGAAAGTTCTGTGATTATTTTTTGGAGTAGATATTTAGTTAAAAGAGACATGTGACTAATCGGACCAATCAGAAATCGCTTACACAGCCCGAATAAATAAGCAATCTTCTTGCTTGCTTAGAAAAAAATTCAAAAAAGCTTTTTAAGAACTTTTTAAAACATTAAATTATTTAAAATGAATGAAAAAAAAATCACAAATCTTAGATTACATTAAAAACATTAAAAACTATTATGAAACTTTTAAGATTATTTTGAAATTGATAACTTGCCCAAAGGAAATTCATGAAAACTAGGATTTGTTTCAAAGTTTGTAAAGTGCCAAAAGTCCATTCGTAGCTCGGAAATACAAGGGCAGATCTTTATTATACCTCTTTCAGCAGCCATTGGTGAGATACTTCTGTGCCTCCTATAGTTCATTAGTTGATATAAATTGAGAATTATCCGCAATTCCGTGTTTGCTTAGGTTCGGTCTTGAAACAATTTTTCAACTTTATCAACAACTAACTTTATTATTGCTATTGATCTTTTTTTTTTTATTTGAATCGAAAAAAAACCTTGAAACCCCAACAAATCTAAAACAGAAAACTTATTTATTATAAATGCGTTTTCGGAAAAGCGGTTATAAATAAAGGAAATCCAAAAATGTTGTAGAAAAAGCAAAAATTGTTATGAATTAATATAATACATAATCAGTATCCGGTTATAAAAACTTGTTGTAAAATATAATTTCACTTTTTGATATATTTTAAATTATTGTAAATCTTGAAAAAAGCATATTTGGACAGTAAATACAACAGTGTTTTTCAGATAAATCAAAAACATTCATTAGAACAACTCGCTGTAATGCATCGAAATTTAACTTATATTTGCATTAATTCCTTTTATTTGCAATGATCTACAGCCATTTTTTGCACTCTTGTTTCGAATAAATGAGGAGAACAAAAGAAATATATTCAAATAAATAAACATTTCAAACAAAGATAATGATCAGTTCCTCGAAAATTAACACTACCATAATCCCTTTCAATTAAAGTTTTTTTTATATATATACGCATAAGTATTAATTATTCAACATACTGTACTGAAAAAAAAAAGTTTCTTGATTAGTATGTATATATGCAAGAAAATATGTCTATTAAATCGTTCTGAAACATAAAGTAAAAATACATAAATAAAAAAAGTCGGTGAAAATAAATGCATAAAAAAACAAATTTAAGTTGTTAACAGATATTTAGATCATTGGACTTAATTTCCCAGTTGTAAAACGCACTGTAAGAATAAGAAAAATCTTCAACTCGGAACTAAGCAAAAATTTTAATTTGTAGAAGTTAATTCAGAGGCAAACTCTTTTTAAGATATTTTAAGCACAAGTGTTTTTCTTCATTTTAATAAACAAAAAGCTAGAATTGTATTGATTAATTTCTCTCTTTGAATCTATAGTTCTAATATATTCACATTCTCGCTTCATGAAAACCTGTAGTGATTGAACTAATGATGCAGGATAAACTTTTAGAGTGAACATTTTACTCCGAGCAAATATTTTAATACAAGTTCTATCTGACTTCAATCGCACCTGTAGTTTTCCTCAATTGTTCCAAGAAAATTCCACCACAAACGAAGAAAAGTGCGGCTGAAGTCGTGAAGAGAATTTTTTTTGTCAATATCTAGCTTTCAATCATAACTAACTTTGAGTGTTGAAACATGCGTATTTTTCTTACTCGAAAAGTTTTGTTTGAACTGACTAGAACCGACATGTTCCTCGTTTGTGCGTCATTTTCTTGGAATTTTTGAAAACTGCCGGAATGCTTAAATTGTTCTTTCTGACCAGAAAAGTTATTTTGCCCTTTTGAGTGCACCATGAAAAGTGCTTAGTTTTTTTTTTTCTTTTTTAAATTCTGTTATTTTATTCCTTTTGGTGTAAATGTAGTTCATAAATAGAATAATGTTTCCGTCACGAAGCTTCATCTTATTTTTTCATATTAATGCTCCGTACTAAAATGAAAAAAAAAATCTATATACGTGTCTAAAACTTTAAGCAGTTGGCACTAAAAATTAATCCTCTGTTTGCTAATTTAAATAAAACCATTTTAATATTAAAGGTTTCTGAAACTAATTTATGTTTCAAAAAATATAAGTTACTCGTGCTAAATATTCTAATATATCTCTTTACTTAGCCCCGTTACCGATTACACTGTGCGGCAAAAAAAAAAAAAAAAAAAAAAAAAAAAAAAAATCAAAATGCTTCTGACATTTCGTCGGCTGATTCTTATGTAAAATGACCCACTGAATATAAATATGACCTCCGTTTCCCCCCCATACGTGCCAACTCTTTTTTAAAGGCCCCCCAGGTTTTTTTCAATTTTCCTTAGTTTCAGAGCATTTTTTTTTTTTTTTTTGAGGATAAAGGAGTTTTATATTAACTGCTAACATAGTTTCGGCGAACAAGAGAGGTTCAAAGTTCAAAATCATGGACACCGATCGCAAAAAGGGGGACTTGGGGTATACCCCCAAAATATTTGAAAAATCACGAAAAACGACCTTTTTATTCTGCTTTTTTAAAAAAGATGTTAGTAAAAAAATTTTCGATGCAGAATGAGACTATTCCCATGTCCAAAACAATTTTTGCGATGTAAAAAAAATAATAATAAAAAAAAAAAAACTATTATGTGAATGTCGCACGTTGCATACGAGTTGAATCGCAGGTCTTCATTCAAAAAGATATTCTTCTGGTTGTTCTTATGTAAAATAAGCCCTTGCTTCCAAATACGACCGCCTCCCCTTTCCCATCACGCCCCCCTTTTTAGAAGAACCTCCCCCCTTCCTCTGAGTCAGAGTCATTTCTTTTTAATTCGGAGTTGGAAAAGAGCATTACAATAACCATAAACATTATTCTGAATGACTAGAGATGTACAAAGCTCAAAATCTTGTGCATATGTAGCAAAAAAGAAGCTTGCCCCCCCCCCAATTTAGAAAAGGGGCGGGGATTGCTTTTCTACAAAAATCGGTACTTGTAGGGGGGAAACGGAGATCATATTCGTATTCAGGAGGTCAATTTGCAGAAGAATCAGCCGGAATAGCCTCAGAAGCATTTGAGAGTTTTTTGTTTTGCTGCACAATGTGTTTGGGTGGGGGTGTGGTGCCCCCCATGTTTTCTTTTTTGCTACAAATGCACAAGATTTTGAGCTTTGCACTTCTCTACTCATTCAGATTAATGTTTACTGTTATTGTGATGCTCTTTTCCCCCTCCAAATTAAAAAAAGACTGA
The DNA here is from genome assembly GCF_026930045.1 of Uloborus diversus. NCBI lineage: Eukaryota > Metazoa > Arthropoda > Arachnida > Araneae > Uloboridae > Uloborus > Uloborus diversus. The sequence continues at coordinate 66,506,701 of NC_072734.1, read as the reverse complement.
ATCAGAAGAAGGGGGGGATTCTAAAAAGGGGGCGTAAGAGGGGGAAAGGTGGTCGTATTTGGAAACAAGGGGTCATTTTACACAAGGATCAGCCAGAAGAATGTCTTTTTAAGTGAAGACCTGCGATTCAACTAGCATGCAACGTGCGACATTCACATGATTTTTTTTTTTTTTTTTTTTGATTTTTTTTGCATCGTAAAAATTTTTTTGGACACGGGAGTCATAGAAGCGAGTCTTATACTCTCATTCTGCACCGATTTTTTTTTTTACAAACATACAAACATTTTTTTTTTTAAAAGTGGAATAAAAAGATCGTTTTTCGTGATTTTTCTAAATTCCCCCTTTTTGCGATCGGCGTTGATGATCTTGAACTTTGAACCTCTCTTGTCCACCGAAACTATATTAGCAGTTAATGTAAAGCTCCTTCAACCTCAAAAAAATAAATAAATAATAATAATAATTACTCTGAAACTAAGGAAAATTGAAAAAAGCTTGGGAGCCTTTAAAAAGAAAATGGTAAGTATAGGGGGAAAACGGAGGTCATATTCGGATTCAAGGGGATCATTTTACATAAGAATCAGCCGACGAAATGTCAGAAGCATTTTGAAGGTTTTTTTTTTTTTTTTTTTTGCCGCACAATGTTATTGGCATAGATGAAAGCAATGATAGGGATCATGCTTTCATGCTTGCTCTAGAGAAGCCATCATTCAAAATTTCCATCATGATTGCTATTAATATTACTATTGTAAGGCAACGCATATCTGTAACATTGGTTTTTATATTTAATCATATAATGGGGAAATGACATGAAATTTGCTGTTTTCCATCCTAACCGAAATAATAATTTCATTTTAGAATTTTAATTTTTCAGCGTTAAGTTGTTCCTTAGGGTTAAGTAAATCATATAGTGAAATCCCAGTCTCTACGTGGTCTAGTTGCTGAGATATAAGCACATGCAAGCCTCTTTTTTTTCCATTAACATGTCAAGTACAATAAAAGTGCTTAAAAAAATAATAGTCATAGTTGGTAATTTTTTTTATTTTATTGTTTAATGGTAAATATTTAGGCATTAAACGTATATTACGCAGTATATTTGACTATGGAATCCCCCTGAGAAATGCATTTAAACCCTTTAAAGATTTGTTTTCACTTACCTGCTGTCAAATGAAAGGTCAAACCGTTTCTACGTAAGAGGAATGACACAGTGCACTTAAAAGTTCGCAAAAGAAAAGCATGTTACTTTCGTGGATAAATTGCAAAATCCTGTCCTCGTTGTCGAAAAAAGCATTCAAATTTTATGAGGCAGACAATTTTAGCTACAGTGGAATCTATTTAATCCTAAATAACGTAATCCGAACGTCCATTAGTCCGAACGCAAACAATGAGAGACTTGGAAGGCAAAAAAACATGCTTCATCATAGATGCAGAAAATGAGAGATTTTTTCTCTAACGTTGAAATTTAGCCAAATTAGCACCTTGTGCACAGTAGTGCAATACTCTACTGAATGTTTATTGATGTATGTAGTTGTTTTCTACTGAAATACTCTTTAGTATTCTTTGTTTACTATTACTTAAATAAGCAATATTTTACACTGCTAAGGTAAACAGAAAATACAAATAAATTAATCAAAAGCATACCGGTAAAAAAAGCACTTTCTTAGACGCATTGAATAACTCTCGAACGAAAAGAATAACTCCTCTGTAACACTTATGCTCCATTTTTGCACGTTCTAGTTGCTGTTATGTACAGGACATGTTAAGAGCATATTATGTTCTGTAATCCGAACGATTTGATTGTCCGAACTCTTCTTGGTCCCCTTCAGTTCGGATTAAATAGGTTGTACTGTACTACAGAACATACATTATTGTCGGAATGAACCATCATGTTTTTCAAGGACTCAATTCGGCGGTGGTTCTCTGATGGGTTTTGGCGCTTTTGCTGATAACGGCGAAGCACCAGTTCTTTATTTAAAAACAATGGTCAATTTGGTACTTTTATTAAAACATTCTTACAGAAACTTTATTGACAGAGGTTCTTCTGCTACATATTTAAAATAACCGTAGCTCAAGCTTTACACAATCTTGGTTTCAAGTTCTTCTGATAGCTCCGAAGCGAAAATTTCAAACATCCACAACTGAAGCTTTACAAAATCTTGGATTCAAGTTCTTCTGATTGTTCCCGGAGAGTATACATATTTCAGTCATACATAATTCAAGCACCAATAAATCTAGGATTCCAGCTGTTGAGGTCTAAGTGCTTGTGTATACGAGTAGTCATTAAAAATCCCGGATATGAGCTCAAAAAATTGTGGATTATCCTGGTTTATGAAAATGATGAATCTTACAACAGAGATGAATTTAACAATACCTGGAAAAATATTTCTGAGGAAACTTTGAAAGAACGTTCGAATTCCATGAAATCGAGAATAATTACATAATTACTTTTCAAAATTGAAAAAAAAAAATCGAATGTTAAAGAATCTCTAACACTAGAACAGCCGATGTTCCATCAGTCCTAGAACAGCTGGAAACGGTAAATATGACTATTTTTAAAAGAAGCTGTAAAGCTTGTATAAAAATGTATATTACGAAGAAACTCGATTTATATTTGTTCTAATATGAAATATAACTTGTAAAGATCAATTTGAAACGTTCAGGTAAAACAAATAAAATATTGCCAAACATCTTGCACGTGCGCTCAGCTCAAAGCCAATGTAAGAAATGCGACTTACGCAATTGGAAAAGAAGAAAAAAAACCCCTCTAAAACTGTGTGCAAGCGAATGTTCCTCCGAAAAAATATTAACAAAAGTAACTCACGGTCATTATGATCGTTGTCTGTCGTTCGATGCAGATTCGAACTTTGCAGAGAAAAAGAAAATGAAATAAATGGATGAATTTTTTTGTGGAGGATGTTTATCAACATTTAGACAAAGCCAAAACACATCATACGGATTAGTGAAATCCAAAAATCCATTTAGGGTATTTTAAATTCTTTTATGGTCAAAACGACCGGTCTGGCCGGTCCAATCTTAATGTTTGTTCCAGCGTTTTGCATGTAAAAAAGTTCATGAGTCATAACATTAAAAAAAAATAAAAAAATAAAAAATGACGGTTTTGTGATATTGTTGTAGATGTGTCTGAAACACTGCCACGTGTTACTTTGGCTTTACATTTACATAAAATTGAATCAATTTGAAAAATAACCAAGTTCTTGATAAGCTTGAAAATTTTTTGCAGAAATGCTGTAATTCCAGTTCTGTGACTGGAATAATTACTTGAATTTTTTAAGTCCGGACTGTTTTATTACAGGTTCAGGTTGTTGCTTATTTTAGATGCTACAGTCAATATGTAGAAATCAACTTGCCGACATATTATTCAACACGCATGCCTTTATTTGTTTTAGTTTTACATTATGTAACGTAAAACACCGTCATGAGATGAAATTCATTCTTCTGAGATGTGCAATTTAAAAATATTTTACTAAAAGCAATTTGTCAAATTATAAGGATAAATCTATGCATTTGTGATATGGGATTACCAACATTTCTTTTTACGTTTTCAATTCGGATTGCATATTCCTGAATAGCTTTCTCATCCATATCTACCAACGAGATGTAGAAATGCCAAAGCAAGTAAAATCCCATTTTTAACCCGAAAGAGAGAGAAAAAAAAGTCATTTTATAAGAAACGAAGCAACAAAAAAAGTTTTAAATAATATTTTACATTTTCCCCCATCTCAAAAGAATGGTCTTTTAGAAGAATAAAAATCACCCAGCTAAGAAGGAGGAGAAAAAAACTGGGAAAAATAAATATAAAGCTACGAGATTGTCGTTTTGTTTTCTACTGTTTTGAAAAGAAATTGAAACGAAATTCTAGTTGGAAATCCCTTCAGTAAGCAGGGTTTTAAATTAGTTTACCAGGGAACGGCCTAGAGAAATAAAGAGCTTTTAGGCGGTAATTTCGCTTTTTCCTTTCATTCTTTCTGCTGAAGACGAATGCATTTTTGAAAGTGACGAACATTTAATGGTGTCAAACATTCTGCTTAATAATATTTTTCACGTATGCTTGTTGATACTATCAACTTCTAGGGAAATATTTTGAGTATTATTTTTCTGAATGATGAACAATTTACTCTTCACAAATCTGTCGTGGACTGGTCGGTCAAGACTTACTTCTGGGTTTTACTAGTAGGCAATGGGGTCGTTTCCAAAATTTCAAAAGTATTTTTTTTCTGAAAGAGCATGCTTAAAAACATAGGATCTGACCATTTTTTAAATAACTTGTTATAGTTTAATGTTTTTAAAAATTTACTGAAATCTGCGTGCTTTCATTGTTTAAGCTTCTGTCGTGTGATATCACAAATGATGAAATGCCATTTAGTGTTGCCATTCACAGAGCAAAATATTTAATTCGCATCTTTACTCACGTGTATTGGCAACGATACAGTTGCTGGCAAGCGTAGAGCGCAATTTTAATTCGCTTCTTGATTATCATAACGTGGAAAACGTGGAAGAAAAATGCGCCAAACAGCCTCATTTGGAATGTCATCAAGACCACGCCTTGTTTGAAAAATTGGACGTTTTAAAAAATTAATTAAAAAATTACTGTTGGGAAAATGAAAGTATTTTCTGGTTCCATGTTATTTTTTTTACTCATTCTATCAATTTCAGTGACTAAAAGTAGTAATTTGACTGAAGGAAACAACCCCATTCAAAGGGTAACTGACTGGCATTTTTGAAGCAAAACAATACGCATTTTGTAGCATTCAACGCACAATATATATTGTGCGAACGATCTTTTGTCCTGGAATATTGCATGTTTTAAGCTGAATTTAATGGTATAGTTGAATTATCGAAATACGTTTTGGATCATTTTTAAATATTTATTAAAAACATGGAAATTGACTGACATTTTAAAAATAAGTCCGTCAGTCAGTTACCATGCTTTTAACCTTTTTCTTTTTTAAATCGTTAGGAAATATTTTGAGAATTTAGTTGTATCACTGAACTCTGCCTTAAAAATACAATATTTCACGGGAAAAGTTTGTTTTTACAATGTATTGTTTCGAGTCCGGCTACTTCAAGAAATTCTTTAATGACGACACAGTTCTTGAGAAAAACACAGGAGATTTATTTACAACTATGTACAAGAAATGTAGTTAACAACTGCTAAATTAACCATAGCAATTAGGCAAATATCAATTAACACCATAAACTCAACGGTAACACACGTATTCACATCAAAATACGCAAAAACAAAGCGCAGAGGCTTCGCAAAACAGAGCTAATACACTACATACTCTCCAGCACAACTGCTCAGTCAAGACTAACTTTTTATGCCGCGGAGGCTATTTATAAATCCTTGAAAAGTTTCCACAATATTCGATTGAGAAATTTCGATTACGTTCTACCAATTTCTCTTATTTTCTTTTTATTCCATTCACAAATCTTATCTTTCAGAAGTGGAGGGACCATATACTTCATTCGAATGTAAGGGGGTTGTATATTCATTGCAAGAAACTATTTACAGGTTACGTTACTAAGACAGTTTTGGATGAAAGATAATGGAATAAACGCGCCAAATTTAGCCAGATTACAACAAATTAATCAAAAATAAAAAATTATTTACAGAATTTGTAACTGTATTTTGCGTTAAATATTACAAATATGAATTGATTCGCTTCAAAAATGTCAGTCACTTACCTGTGGAATTGCCCTAGTAGATTTTTTTGGTGAATCACAATCCATTAATGATACAATTAGTTAAGTCGTTAGAAGATTAAAATTAAACTTATTTTATAAAAAAATTTTATCATGAAATAAAGCTTTTGATGTTCCCTCTTCCCCCCCTAATTTTAGTTTGCATATTAGTTGAAGAATATTTTTTAATATCATTATGTTTTATAATTTTAGAGGAATATTATATTGTGATTCTGTTTGCTAAACGAAAACTTTCCAAAGTTGAAAAAATTGCATTCTAATAATTAATGTACATGTGTACATACATGTGTCTTTAGAGATATTTATTAACTAAAAGTATTATTATTATTAACAATTGAAACTAATAAAAATATAAACGCTTAAAATGAATAAGTTATTGCAACTATTCTTAAGTTATACACAACGTAAAATTAACAATAAATAAGACACAAAGCACTTACCGAAAAATCATTAATCGATTGCGCTCGAACAAATTTATTAATTCTGCGTTCTGTTAAAAATGTATACACGATTTAAACTATGTATTGATTGCACACAGTGATGGATAACATATTGTAAACGCATTCATTGAGTCATCATCATTTGTGGCGTCACACGAGACCAACTTCCTTTTTTTTTAGAAATCTGACATTTAAAAAGTAACGATTAAAATTCAAAACTGGAAAATTTTTAATATTTTCTGGCTTGAAGTTTATTTTATTATTATTATTATTGTTATTATTATTATTATTTGCTTATTCTATAAATTATAGGAATTCAGAGTAGAATTTTCGACATAAGAAACAACTTCATTCACTGAAAGGAAGTAAGAGAGACTAAACAACTTGAAACAAACTTGGATTGCAATACTTAAATGTTTTGTAAAAATTATCAAATCTTCAACTATGGTGTTTTGTTAAGCTTATGTCTGAGAAATGGTGGACTTTTTAAATGGAGGTTTACAAAAGAACCTTCAAAACCGCCTTTTCGAAATTAAATGTAATTAATAAATCTGGCGTAATAAACAAGCTAAAATATCTTTTCGTTTTTACTAAGTAAAACTCCTGTAAGTAAAAAAAAAGGAAATTTTTATATCGTACAACGAAGTGTAATAAAACCATAAGCTTGCATATAATAAACGTTTCAACGCGGATTACAAAATAGTACAGTACAATGCGTAATACCACTCGCATTGTTTTGTTTTTTTAAATTATTGGTTGGATGCTGTAAAATATAACTGTTTTCGTACCGAAATCCAGATTTTATTAAAAATATTAATTGTTGAGAAAAATTTAGGAACATCCATTAGTTAAAATATGATAACATTTAAAAAATATTTGTTGAGAAGTTCAAAAATTCCACAAAGATTTTTGCTTTTGTAAAGTTACCGTGCATTACAGCAGAAAAGCACGAGAACTGTAACGTAGTTTTGTTTCTTTTAAATTTACAAGCAAGAGAAGAATATTTTACGCAATTTTCATATCATTTACACTATTGTGTATTTCTTATATTACAACAGCCAAAAAGTAGATGAAACGTATTCTAAGTGTTATTCTAAAAATTGACATAATATTGAAAAAAATCTCTAATTCTTGTAAAATTATAATTGAAACAATTAAGAAAAATCGCATTAAAAATGTTTTAAAAACTACAGTTGTAAAAAGTACTATTTAAGTGATTTTTAAAAATTCAAAGAAAAAAAAAACATTAATCAAGGAAAAATAACTTTTTGAATGTAATTAATTTTTGTTTGTCAATATTAGTTGACTTAGAAATTTCCCCCATACTATAGCATTCTTCTTGAACAAAGTAAACATCACATAAGCGATTTCCGATAATGTTAACAAATTTATAAGCAGCAAAAGTAAATATATCTACAAAAGTTTATGTCATCTTTATTTGTAAGTTTTGCATCGGACGAAAGTTTTACGAACTCTGCCGTACTCGACGATGTCTTTTATGCCCTACTAATTCCAAACATAGCCACTAAAAGTATATTTCTACAAAACACCACGCACATGTTCCCGACTAGTTTACTTCATTTTAAGAACACTATTTATGTTATCAATTTAATGTACGTTCATCAAGTTCGGATCACAACGAATCTGAAGCATGTCAAAAATTGATACTTGGGAAGATTAACGACCGCCAACAGTAAGGTTAAAGTTAGCTGTGAGATCAATCTGCAAGAGCGACAGAGTTTGGTTGGCAAAGTTGATTATGAGTGGTGGTTTGTAAAGTAGTACGCATTTTAAAGCGCATTATAATGAAAATACCGTGGGAAGTATTGTAATAAACACCTTTTGGCAATTCAATTTTAATGGACTAGCTAACCCGTGCGAAGCATTTGCGCTTGACAAAAGGCCTTCAAAAACCCAGTTTTTAAAGTATTATTTTTAATAACTACAAAAATGTGACCCACAAGTACCCACAGGAATAAACTTTGAAAAATAATATATGGGTCATTCTTCAAAAAGTGTAACTTTTCTGTCACACGCCTTTTACAGTAAAAACGTTAAAGAACAATTCCTTTAACAATGATTTTTAATTTCACAAAAAATGTATCTATTTAAACCTACCAACAATTTTTTAATGATAATTTTTATTTTAGTATATTTTAGGCTCACACCATGTGAATTCTCACCTCCGTGGCATGTCACACACCTTGTGTTACTCTTCATGTTGCGTAATAACTTGTTTAATTGAAAGTATATACTTACTTATTTATTATTCCTTTCACAAGTGTCTCAAATACTAATTGTTTAAGTATATTTAGTTTTTTATTATTGTGTTTTAGTTCGTTTTAGCAGGACAAGGAGTCATGTCTCGCAATAAATTCTCACCTCCATTACCTAAATACAAAATGCCATTCCTCATTAACACGTGGCAGTAATGACATCAAATTTTAATTTCCATGATACAAGAGAGCCCCCTTGTTTATTATCCAGCCATAAAAAAGTTGTGAGATTTTTTTTTTGAAAAACAAGAAGATAGATTTTGCTTTAAAAACTTAGTGTATTTACTTTGACTTCTCACCTGCGTAAACTTGAATTTCAGGGATGTAAATTAATGTAAAAAAAGAAGTGAGCATGTTTTCATATGCTTAACATGTGCAGATTGTAGCAACGAAGAAAAAGAAAATTCCCTGAAAAATGTATCAATATGCCTATAGTAATGGGAAATTCCTCACCTTCTCACGAAGGTGACCTCACCTCTGTGACAGACCTTATCAATGCCATTATTTTTGAGGTAAAAATAAATGATGGAGGGGAAATACACCAACAATAGGCATTCTTCCAAAATTATAAATTGCCTTAAATTTACTAAATACTATTTTTTAACATATATTTGAACTACTAATTATGCCGTACTTTAATTAAGAGAGTAGACTATTATGTTCCCACTAATCATTAAATTAGCTGATTAGTTGCATCAATTAACAAAATTACTACTTTGATATTGAATTGGTCTCGATTTTTAAATATTAAAAGTTTTTTTCTTTTTTCTTATTTCCGTGAACAAGGCATTTTTTTTAATTAAATTTATGAGTACAATGATTGGAACTTAGCTGGGCCATTGTTTATGGTTACTTCTAGAAGGTAAAACTTCCGTGCAATAATAATAAAAAAAGAAAACAAAAGGTTTCGAAAATGAAAAATATTTGCGTTCAAAAGTTACGTTTTCTGGAGAATTACCCATATATGCGATTTACCGCGTTAAAATAAGCTTTTTTTTCTGATTTCCATGCAACAACACAACCGTGGTTTTTAATCCTGCCCCCAATTAGTAAAGATTATGTATTATCACACATGTGCCATAGACATTTGAACCAGAATTCCGCCAAGGAAGATTACTTATTCAAAGAATTCTGATGCAAAAAATAAGTCATTAAAATGATATTTTTTGGCCGCTATGGATTCGCGTTCAAAACCGGTTGAATTATTAGCATGACTCTTTAACTGCGCCAATGCTTCTTCGTTTCAGGCTGCTATGCATTGAAGAAATATAACTTAGAGGTTCAGAAAATGAACTTGATATAATTTCAACAATTGTCTTTTTGTAAATAAAAACTTGGTTTTGATTTGATTATTTGTTTGAACCAATGAGAAAAGAAGCATTCTGCGTTCTGTGTAACTAACGTTACCATATCGACGTTGATGTACGGAAAAGTAGGCATTTGTAACTTTGGAAAAAAAATCTTTTTTTTTTTTTTTTTTTTTTTTTGTATTTCGAAAAAAAGAAACCTTGCAGATTTCTTTTGATTGCATAAATTACAAAAATAAGGTTTTTTCTCTGAAACATAATTCTTACCTCAGTGGATTTCAAGAAGAGCGTTTCGACTGATTCGTGCCCTGTAATAACATTGCGCAACCGCACTGGCCTTCTTGATGGGGACTGTATGGAACTTCTCCGGCTGCCTTGGTTGCTACTGAAAAAATAAATATAATAAATGAACAAATGTAAAGATACTTACTTTAAAATTATTTTCAAACTAAAATAACATTGTCCCCCCCCCCCCCAACTTAGAGACTCAAACGATCTTTCGTTATTGTTCACATCACACAATTACTCTTCCTCAGAGTTCACCAAAATCCGTCTCTCATGTAAATTTCCATTAAATAAACGTATTGCTGAAAATCCTAAACTATGTTTTCATTCAGAAAATACAGATTTTTTTTATATTTAATGCTTTTATTTTTTTATTTATTTTACGACATAATAACTAATTTTTGAACCCGTGAAATATTATGGCGCAAACCGCATATTTATGCGACAATCTGTTGCTTGTCAATGAATTTTTAAAATGTGTTAAGGACTCTTCGGACACCCTGTACATTTACTTTCCGTAGCTTGGTCTTGCCTCAAGAAGCAAGAATTTCACTAATAGGAGAAGGAACATCTCAAAGAAATCTACGAAATATAAAATTAATACCTTATTGAACTTAAAACACGTAAAGTTTAACGTAAAAGCTTGTTGAATTCATTCGGAAAAAAATAAGCGAAGGAAAAAAAACTTTTTAGTTAAGTTGATAAAATTAAAACAGTTTTCAAAAATGCTGCTTTTCTTTGTTTTTTTCTAGCATTGATTTAGGGAATAAATACCAAGTGGTCACTTAGGTTTTTGTACTACAGATTGACGCACATTGAGGGTGGTGCTGTTTTCCCAGGTTGATAGTGCAGTTACATAGTGAAAAAAATAAAAAGTGCATATAACTTTCTTGAAAATTAACATTTGATGGCTTTTACTGTCTCGACCATTTATTCACGGAAAAGAGCACTCCTGAGATGCATGCAGAGTGTACTTGAATACTTTTCATACATCACAGGGGCTTGAATTGGAGGTAGAGAACCCGATAACAAGCAAGAATGTCTGTGGGACAGATGGTTGCAAACGCAATGCTGACGTACTACGTGCACATAAAGCCAAACACTGACGGTCATACATTTACTACATCAAGACGATTTTATGCAACCTTTTAGATTTTGAGAACGGTTTAAAGCGGTTGTTTGAAATTGCGACTAGTAATTCTGACGTGCGCGTCGCAACGGCAACGCAGCGATGGAAGAAAACTTGTTAAAATGGCTCGGAATTGCGAAGCTCGGTACTTCGCCATTGCGACGCATATAGTTCAGCTTCAGTCACAACCTTACAACCAGCCCATCTTAATTACTGAAATGCTGGGACTAATTTTATTTGTGTGATAATTTATCATAACTCATTACCTTTTTTCGCATCCTTCAGTGCCTGATTTTGTGTGCATGTAGCACATCAGCATTTCGCTTGCTACCTTTTTTTTTTTTTTTTGTTAATGAATGGTTCTTGATTGGTATCGGTTCTCTACCTCCACTCGAAAGTTTGCACACGGCATTCAGGGACACCCTGAATAGCCCAATAGAAAGGAAAACGAAATATAGCGTTCAGCGAAGTTAAAGTTGGAAGAAGAGAATAAAAAAAGAAACGTCAAACGATTTAATTTATAAGCATGTAGTGTAATAAAATATAATCGATCTTAGTCGAATTAAGTGGATTTCGGTTAACATGAATCAAATTAACATTTTTTTTTTCTTTTTTTGGTATCCAAATATTATTGAACTAACCTGGGAAAAAATGTGTTTCGAGCCACCGAGAAAGTCGTTAACGTGCCGAGTTAATGAGATTTTACTGCATTTATTAAAACCGATTCTTCCAAAGCTGAATTAATACCTATGTGCAGGAAATGTAAAAATAAGAAAGAACAACGGATAATTTCACAAAAAATGCAGATTACTGCATACATGCATTTTGAGGTTACAACGTGCCCTTTTTTCAATGCAATTGAGTTTATGGAAGAAGTCTTTTATCCACAAACTCATTTATTTTGCATTGAAAAAGGGATTATTTGAACCCTGAAACGCGTGTATGCAGTAATCTACAATTTTTGTGCAACTATACGTTATTATTTTTTATTACTTTCTTCTATATCTAATATATAGAAGAAAGTATTGGATTCGTGCAAATTTTCGAATTTCGAATTTTGACGGATTCGAACGTTTTGAGGTGTACTGAGTTCATTTCGACTATTTTTGGAAAATGTCTGTCTGTCTGTGTGTATGTGTGTGTGTATGTGTGTGTGTATGTGTGTCACGTATGTGTGTGACCAGTTTTTTGTGGGCGTTCTACAGCAAAAACTGCCGCATGAAATCGAACGAAATTTGGTACCCATACGTAAACACATATGTGCCGCTATGTGAACTTGTGCCCATCGGTTTTTGGCGCGAATTCCTCCAAAGGGGGTGGAGCAATAGGACGTTTTTTGAGTTGCGCGTTCTTGCTATTCCTCAGGAAGTAACTGGCGGAATCAAACAAAATTCGGTCCATGTGTTGCCATTAACAGGAACAGGAGCTGATTCAATTTTGTTGTCAATTGCTTGAACGGGGGTTGAGCTATAGAACGTTTTTTGTCGTCAATTGTGACTGCTGTATCTCAAGAAATAATTAAAGGAATCAAACAAAAATTTATCGACAAGTAGCCCTTGGAGGGTATAAGAGCTGATTCTATTTTGGCGTCAACAGCTAAAAAGGGGGGTAACGCAATCACCCGTTCTTTTTTTCCATTGTGAGTGCCCTATCTCAAGAAGTAATGCTACGTTCTAGTTGAAATTTGGAATATATGTGAATCCATTTGTAAACAGGCTTTGGTTCAATTTTGAAGCCAATCGCTCCAAGAGGTGATGATTTTTTTTTTCGAATAAAAATAGCTTTATTAATGCAACAATAAGAATGATAAATCGTAATAGACTGTCGTCTGCGTATTTCTCGTGATTTTAAATGTATGGAAATGATCGGAAATATAATCTCAATGATTTAAATTTTTTAACTGTTGCCATTTTATGTTTGTTAACAAATAAAATATTTGTAATTAATTCAAGCAAGGCTTTTAAAATAACTTTCAATTTTTCGCTCTTTGCTTTGCTTTTGCAATAATTCAGACATTGGGATGATCGTCAAGTTTTTGCATGTGTAATTTTGTTTTTGTTGGGAATATTGCTTCCTCATCAAGCATGGGGAGGGATCAGAAAAAAATATATATATATGTAGAAGTAAGTTTCGTGATGGCCACAACATACTAGTTTTTAATGATGCTTCTATTAGTATTTTAAATGCAACCAATGAATACATATTTTATATTTTTTTGTTAGGCTTGACTAATGCAATAGATATCTTCTTGTTATAAATTTTATCGTTCACAATTATTTACTTAAGCTACAACAACTCAATAATTACAGCTTTTATTTTTCATTGTGTCAAGATATTGATTCAGCAGTGTCATTTGTCAAAAATATAATCGCTGAAGAATAATCTATTTAAAAATGTCACCTAGCAATGTTTGTGTTGGATAAGGAAATTGACGAAAAGAGGAATTGATCAAAGATTAAACTGTTTTCCCAGCATAGAAAAAAAAAAAAAAATTCGTATTTTCTGCTGCTGATAATTCTTATCATTTAAAAGACTTTACTTGTACAAAACTCATTCCAACTTTTCTGTTGAGCCCCAAATTTGAAGTGATTGATAAAAAGATTCTCCGATCAATATTTAATCATAGCTTAGTGATATTTTTACTGTTTTCAGGGAAAAAAAATATTTTGCGTCTAATAAAATCTCAGGATGAAAACATTTGTTCTTCATCATTCATTTGAAAAAAAAAAAAAAAAAATCCAGTCTTCAACAGTTAAGACATCTAACAAGACGTTATATGTTTTAAAACTTTGTAAAAGTGTACTATTTCGTGTTTTTTAAAAAAATAATGAAGTTTAATCAAAATCAACATGCGCAAAAAATAAAATTATAATTACGTGCAAGAGTTATTGTACAAAAAACGGGCTTTTTTAAGTCCAGGGTGGCTAGTTTCAAAAATATTTATTTTTAAACACATTCTTATGAGATTTAGAAAAGTATAACAAATTTTAAAAATGATCACTACAAATTAATAATGTTATCATATTTTTTTAAATGTTTTTTTTTTCATTGAACGGAGGGATACTTGTATGCCTCCGTTACATGTCCCAACACATTTCTTCCCAAGTACTTTTTCATTTATTTATTCAATACAAAAAATATAACAGATTTAATAGTGAAATTTGAATCATTTGATGTTTTTTTAATATGTTAAAATAATTATGTTATAAAATAAAAAAATATATAGCATTCATAATCTTTGAAATCACTGTCACAGTATTTCTTGTATCCTCCGTTCAGGATTTAATTAAGTAATAGAATTTCCTATAGACGGCAGTACTGGCAGCTCATTACAAAGGTTTAGAATCACAAGTTAGCCCCTTTTCAACTCTGGGTCCTTATAGTGAAGCTAAACAACTTAGTGTGAAAAAAATTCAGCATTATTCTCTTTGAAGTCAAATAGGTCCTTAACTTTGTGTGTCATCCATTTTTGATTAACAAAGGAAAGAATTGTTTGTGTACAAAAAAAAAAAATTGTTGTTAAGATTGAATCACTTTTTTTAAGTAAATTCTAAATAACATGTTGCGTTAACCCTAAGTCAACACAATGATCATAGCAAAACATAAGTATTTGTATCCTCCGTTTCTGTATCCTCCGTTACAGTATAGATGTAATGGAGGATATACAATCAGAAATTGCGCATACAACTTTCTTTAAAAATAGATTTTAAGAAAGATGTGTGCATTTTAATCAGTTCAAATCATGTCCCTCATACAAGATGCAATGTTTATTTAAATGAAAAGCTAAAAAATAACATCTAAAATATATATTTACTATTCGTTACCCTCCGTTTACATCCAAAATTTTAGCTACAAAAAAAAAGTTACAAAATAAACAATAAAGAATGTGACTAACTATGTGAGAGTAAAAAGGTGCCCAAAAAGAACAATATAAATTAAAAATTGAAGATTTTTTTTAATGAATTCCAACTTAAAAAACCTACGTTTTTTGTGTAATGACCCGCAAACACTTTTCAGATGGGTATTAAGCTGAGCATTCTGATCCGATTTTAAAGAAAATATGGTTTAAATTGAAATGAAAAGTTTTTTTCACAAAATACTATTAAATAAGTCATTGAAGCGGAACTTGTATAAGCGTTATTATTGTTTGAGAAATGTTCAATTCAATTTGCTAGTTTTAACTATATGTTTACAGATTTTACCGTTTCCGTTTGTTTTGAAAGTTGAACTAAACGCATCTTTTTTTTTTTAAATCGGATATATTTAAATCACTGGCACTGCCAATATTTTTTTAAATCAAAGAAAATTAAATTTCTTTATATGCTTAAAAGAATGCAAAGAAAAAACTTTAGAAATGAAGTGAGCGATGAGGTATAAACACCATTCAGTTTTGACTTAATAAAATATATATAAAAAAATATTATTTTAAGAATAGTATTTTTAACCGTTAAGAAATATTTCTTTCAAAAAGCAGCATCAGCTGAGTCAGTCAAATTAAATAAAAAAAATTAAAAATGAGCATTTGTGGTACTGATAAGTTAAGCCATGACCTTGACTATGTGCACTTCTACTTGGAAAGTTTAAGTTTTCAGGGAAAAAGAGAACGTGATATATTGGAGCAGATTTGCTACAACGAAAGTGCAGGTAAAAGGCATTAACTGCAAATTTTTAATTTTTTTTTTCTGCATTTTTGTTATTTATTGTACGTTAGCTTTATTGTAAAAGCTTGCTTATTTGATGTCCGCTGAAAACTAGTATGTTGTGGCCATCACGAAACTTTCTTCTGTATCTTTCTTATAATTATAATCCCTCCCCATGCTTGACGAGGAAGAAATATTCCCAACAAAAACAAAATCACAGATGCCAAAACTTGACGACCTTCCCAATTCCCGATTTATTTCAAAAGAACAGCAAAGAATGAATGAATATAATTTAAAAAGCCTTGCTTAAAATAATTACAGATTTTATTTGTTAACAAACACAATATGGCAACAGTTAAAATTTTTAAATCATTGAGATAACATTTTCGATACAATTAAAATCACGAGAAATACGCAGACGACAGTCAATTGCGATCATTGAGAAGGAATAGATATTATTCTAGTATTCCTTCTCAATGGTTGCGATTTATCTTTCTTATTGTTGCATTAATAAAGCTATTTTTATTCACTCACACAAAAAAAAAATCAGCCCCCCATGGAACGATTGGCGCCACAATTGAACCAAAGCCTGTTTATATATGGATTCACATTTATTCCATATTTCATCCAGAACGTAGCATTACTTTTTGAGATGTGGCACTCACAATGGAAAAAAAAAGAACGTTCGATTGCGCCACCCCCTTTTCAGCTGTTGACGCCAAAATAGAATCAGCTCTTATACCCTCTAAGGGCTACTTGTCGATAAATTTTTGTTTGATTCCTTTAATTATTTCTTGAGATACAGCAGTCACAATTGACGACAAAAAACGTTCTATAGCTCAACCCCGTTCAAGCTATTGACAACAAAATTGAATCAGCGCCTGTACCTGTTAGGGGCAACAAATAGACCAAATTTTGTTTGATTACGCCAGTTTCTTCTTGGATTATTGCAGGCACGCATAACTCAAGAAATGTCCCATTGCTCCACTCCCCTTGGAAGAATCAGCGCCAAAAACCAATGGGCACAAATTCACATAGGGGCACATATGTGTACCAAATTTCGATCGATTTCATGTGGTAGTTTTTGCTGTAAAGCGGCCACAAAAACTGGTCACACACATACATGACACACACACACACACACAGACAGACATTTTCCAAAAATGGTCGAAATGGGCTTAGCACACATCAAAACGTCCGAATCCGTTAAAATTCGAAATTCGAAAATTTGCATGCATCCAATACTTTCTTCTATATATCAGACTATCATTCCCGTACCCGGTATTGCTCGGGTAATGGAATTAGCAGGGGTAACAGTGCTTGGTGCACCTAGTTTCGAAAATCCCATATAATAATTACTTATTACCTATAATTTTTTCTAATTTTGAGAGGATCCCGGGGCCCCTGGACACCATATATATATGCCCTTGTCCTTAATCGATCTTCAACTGTTATTGACGATCTTTTTAAAGTATTGATTATCTTTGCAAACACAGGCCATCCACATTTTATTGTTATACCTATGTTTAAGCACGAACTTCTTTGTATACAACATTTTTAGTTTTTTTTTTTCTTCCTGGTGCTAAAACTATTAAGCTGCTTAATGAACTGACGTTGGAGTAAGCTACATAAAATTGGCCGTGTGAAAAAAGTCTTCTCCAAAATCGATCCCTGCTACTTTTAATGTCTGTCCTTCTGACTTATTAACGGTTATTGCAAAGCAAACTTTTACAGGAAACTGCACTCTTCTAAATTTAAAAGAATAGTCCGCCTGTGATGATGTTCTTAAAAACTTCGCTTCTAGTTTTGAAACTAGTATGTTGTGGCCATCACGAAACTTTCTTCTATATTTTTCTTTTTTTTCTGATCCCTCCCCGTGCTTGACGAGGAAGCAATATTCCCAACAAAAACAAAATTACACATGCAAAAACTTGACTACCATCCCAATGTCTGAATTATTGCAAAAGCAAAGCAAAGAGCGAAAATTGAAAGTTATTTTAAAAGCCTTGCTTGAATTAATTACAAATATTTTATTTGTTAACAAACATAAGATGGCAACAGTTAAAAAATTTAAATCATTGAGATAATATTTCTGATCATTTCCATTCAATTAAAATCACGAGAAATACGCAGACGACAATCTATTACGATTTATCTTTCTTATTGTTGCATTAATAAAGCTATTTTTATTCAAAAAAAAAAAAAAAAAAAACAAAAAACTCAACACCTCTTGGAGCGATTGGCGTCAAAATTGAACCAAAGCCTGTTTACATATAGATTCACATATATTCCAAATTTCAACCAGAACGTAGCATTACTTCTTGAGATAGGGCACTCACAATGGAAAAAAAGAACGGGCGATTGCGCTACCCCCTTTTTAGCTGTTGACACCAAAATAAAATCAGCTCTTATACACACTAAGGACTACTTGCCGATAAATTTTTCTTTCATTCTGTTCATTATTTCTTCAGATACAGCACTCACAATTGACGACAAAAAACGTTCTATAGCTCAACCCCCGTTTGAGTTATTGACACCAAAATTGAATCAGCACCTGTTAGGCAATTCATTTCTGTTAATGGCAACATATGGACCAAATTTTGTCTGATTCCGCCAGTTACTTCCTGAGGAATAGCAAGCACGCGTAACTCAAAAAACGTCCCATTGCTCCACCCCCCTTGGAGGAATTCGCGCCAAAAACCAATGGGCACAAGTTCACATAGGGGCACATATGTGTACCAAATTTCGTTCGATTTCATGCGGTAGTTTTTGCTGTAGAGCGGCCACAAAAAACTGGTCACACACAGACGTGACACACACACATACACACACATACATACACACACACATACATACACACATACATACACACACACAGACAGACAGACATTTTCCAAAAATAGTCGAAATGGACTCAGCACACCTCAAACGTTCGAATCCGTCAAAATTCGAAATTCGAAAATTTGCACGAATCCAATACTTTCTTCTATGTATTAGATATAGAAGAAAGTAAAAATGAAAGTAAAAGACAGAAACATTATTATTTGAATTGAGAAAAGCTTCGAAGAATCACGTGAGAAACAAAAACAATATCAAATTTAAAATTCGCTTCCGACTAAAAGTTGAGATAAAGTACTGAATAATGATTTGAATGGAGGAAAGCCTCCGAAAATAAGGGATTTAAATTTCAATGACAGGTTTTAATTAATTTCTCCTAAACTAATCGATATTTCGAAAAATCCTTTCTTAGTGGATACTTTCATAATCATGTGGACATGCCTGCCAAATTTCAAGTCTGAGGCTTCAGCAGTATAGGCTGTGCGTTGATATATATATATGTTAGCTCAGGACATTGATTTTTATATATTAAGATATAGAAGAAAGTAAAAAGGCTCGAAAAAAACGTCTAGTTCCAAGATTTCCTTATGGTTAATATTGAATTACTACATTTTCTTCAAATATCTCGAAAATTAATTCCGGAGCTAATGCCGTTTACCTGCCCAAGGCAGTATACTTTTCTCTACTACCCCAGAAAGGAGAAAACATTGTCAAGGTCATGGATCAACTTCTCACAACCACACTAGCTTATAGTATGAATTTTCGAGCAGAGCTTCATTTCCACTAAAATTCTACTGAAACACGATCAGAGTACATAACCGCGTGAAACGACGTCATCGGATTAGAGAAAGTCAAATTCGATTACAAAATTACTTAAAGTCTATTACTGATCGTTACGTAGTAAAATCTGAACGTCCATTAAAATTTTCGTAAAACTTTCAATGTCTTCTAAGAACCTTTGAAGTTCTGAAAAGCATACACTGCCCCCCCCCCCTTCCACACAGAGATTAACTGCTCGAGAGTTTTCTGGTAAGCGGTAGAAAAGGTTACAGTGATCAGAGTTTGAATCAATGAAAAGCAGTATTCTATGTTCAAATTTTAACATATACTGATACATGAAATACACCACCAGCTCAGTCAATTCCAGCCGAGGACTGCAGTTTCGTGCTTATTAGCACTCATCAGCCCGGCATAGGAGTGCTAATAAGCACGAAACTGCAGTCCTCCGCTGGAATTGACTGAGTTGGCGGTGTATTTCATGTATTAGCCCTGGCTATAGGGCGGTAACTTACTGAATATACTGATAGCTTCGCTTTTTACAATTAAAATGTTCAAAAATCATAACAGAAAGAATGAAAAGCATTTTCTTTTACGTTTCATGCTGCATTTTAATGATTATAGATATTTTAACACACTATTGCTTGATTTTTTTAAAAACATTCATGTAGGAGAAACGAATCAGGCTTACTTTTCACCTGAGCATTGTCGTACACCTAGAAAATAGTGGCACAACTCAAACTTCAAATGCTTAGGGTTGTTCACGTAGAAATGATTTACAAACAAAAGAGGAAAATTTACTAATATACAAATAAAAAATATTTTTATAACTAACGTATTATTGCCATTAAAACTAGCTGTTTCTACAAAATTAATTTCTGTTCCCGGCCTTAAATTTTTTGATTCTTGAGTTGAAACAGCGTTTTTCTAAGGGGGAAGGGACTTATACTTCGGATTTCCACTATACTTCTAACGTGAAGAAGTGAGACGTCATGTGGATTAAGTTTCCAATTTGGGAAGAAAATTTAATCCCATCTGGGATTAAATTTTCTGTAAATTTACTGTACCTGTACCTGCTTTTATTAGTATGCTAAGGAGTTAAGGAGCAGAATTTTCAGTTGGGGCAGTCGCATTCACATTTACAGATGTATCACTATTTCACACTAATTACCGTTTCCTTGTTTTATCCTATTATTCCTTATCAGTTTAGATTATGTCAAGCATATGTTTCTTTCGTACTTCATTTACTTTTTCGTATACGATAACACATACACTCATTCCCTCCAACAAAAATTCACTTCGAAATTTAAGTAAAACATGGTAGAACTTTAGCATATTACGAACTTTTTAATTGATCTAGTTCAGCAACAATATTAACTGACTAACAAGACATAGGCAGCTTTATAATTAATATATTGCGTAACTTTCAAAAGTTGTTACAAGCAGACCAAATAGTAATACCCAAACCATAAACAAAAACCTCCACGACATTGTCTCCCCGTAAAAAACCCAAACAATAGTATCTTAACAATAGTAAAAATCTAAACAGAAGTCAACTAACCGTAACTGAAAAATTTGCAGATATTTTTCAATAACTTAACTTGCAGTTATTTTACTCATTAACAAGCTATATACAATTATACAAGCTGCTACCAAGCGTAACTTCAAACTTAATCATCAAAATCTTTAAAGAATATTTTAATAAAAAGTATCAAGCCTTAAAAAAAGGCATAAAAACAGTTAATCTCGGGGTTTTTGCCGCCTCCAGAACGCGTAATACGTGATATCATAGCACGCTCCAAGAACTTTAAAACTCACTAATCCTTCAATTGAAAGTTCAAAGTTAATGAAAAAAAGAGCGATACGTACTTGTCACAGAAAATTATGTTATACCGTGGATTAAAAACGTAAAACGCTTTCAGACCACACAAGATTGATCCTGATTAATGCGGTGGAGAAAAGCAATATAAACACTGAGTCGGTTTCTTAATCAATATTCTCTAGGTCCTGGAAGCAGAGCGTGATTTTGATGAAAGAGAATTTTTCGCTTTCTTAATATTCCTTTGATAGTGTAGTTTTCATTGGATAAGTTTTTTTTCTTTTAATTATATTTCGCACAATATAAATATCTATTCAAATGTGACGAATCTGTATGCAACCCGTAGTTAAATAGCGGACTAATTTTAATTTTTATGAGCTCGTTACTTTTTTTCTTTAAAAAACGAAAGAAATATTCATAACCTATACATATACTCTTATTAATCAACTAAAGAATATATAAAAGCATGTATTAAGATTTTACATCTCGCCAAAATTGGTGACAATCCCGATATTACTCGGTAAAAGTACCAATAATAATGGTATGGATATCTCACTGCAACATATAATAGGAAAAAAATCTTTGTTTTTGTTACATAATAACTTAAGAACCTCTCTAACCCTTTTCTGTCTTTCTAGATACAAGTTTCAGAATTTTAATTGCAATGAAGCTGATGCATATATGCTTAAATAAACACTTTAATAGAATCATATTATTAAAAATCAAGAAATTCCCCTACAAACAGCAAGCAGCTCTTCAATTTATTGTACAACACTTTACGAAAGAGACAACACAGGCCCCGTTTTAGTGTGAATAAAAGAAGAGTAACTTAGAACCAGAAAAAAAATTTAAATTTTTTAAAAGATCCCCATTTTTATTTCTCAGTGTCAGGAAATTTCTTCAAATTACTACAGAATGAAGGATTATATCGCAATGAAGGATAAGATAATTCAACTGCAAATCAGCATTCGAGAGTAGCTTCCAAATAGTCACTTTAGAATGATTGGACAACACAATGAGTCGACTCCAGTGTTGCCAACTTTTTTTCAAAAATGAAAAGAAGAAAACGAATATAACCTTGCCAACGCTTAAATCCACGTGGTTCAAAGTTACGCAAAATAATGGCATTAAAAACTTACTTCATATGAATTAAATAAATTTTAAACTTTGTGAAGAGAAAGAAAGAAAGATAGAAAGCCACGATAATACTACACAGGGTGTCCAAAAAGTTCTTGATATATTTTAAAAACTTACAGAAAAACAACAAATTGTCGCGCCATTATACTTTACAAGTTCAAGAATTTTTTACAACATCGTAAAAAACGGAAAAAAGGATAATTACGAGTAATTTAACCTTGACGGCTGCATCGTCACAGTAAGAGAAACAAATTCATACTGTGACGATACAGCCGTCAATTTGAATTTCTTTCGGTTATGCATTTTTTTTTTATTTTTTTACGATGTCATAAAAAATTCTTGAATCAATAAAGTATTAAAGCACAAACCGCATATAGATACGACAATTTGTTGCTTTTATATGAATTTTTAAACAGTCAAGGACTTTTCAGACACCCTATATATATACGCAATTAAAAAGCAGTAATTGGTGCAACAGTGCACATAGGGCTTTGAGAGGTTACCATATATATATATATCATCAATAAATAGAAATATGAACTACGGAATAAAAATCAACCGATTAAAGGGGTCGTCCACAAATGATGTCACGCTTTGAAGGAGGAGAAAGGTGCCTTAAATTGTGACAGTTTGTGACAAGGTGACAAGGGATAGGGAGGGGGTTGTAAGTAGTTTGACATAACGCATTTTTCATAAGAGTGTGCTTAAGAAAATAGCTTGACATTTGACTACGGGAGGAGGTTAGGTGAAATGTGACAGAAGTGTGTAGGGGGTCAAATTTGTAGGGAAAAAAACTGTGACAACATTTCTGGACATCTCCAAAACACTTCCTCACCCCCTCCCCGTCCCCTGTTTTTTTTTTTTTTTTACATAAAAATGTGTTCTTTGTCGTAGAATTCCAAGTTTTTTTATTTGAAACAATATCGAGTTCAATTATGTCTAATGGATGTAGTTTATCAATTATCGCTGAATTTTAATGATAAGAAAACCTCTGCTTAAAAACAATAAGTGACGATCGATCGTCTTAGGGGAAAATAATCCTCTTTTAATTGGGAGAATGCTACCGCCATTTTAAAAACATCCGCTGATGCATTTTCATCGAAAGACCGCTTTTGTAAAACTTTTGAAAAAAATATATGCATTAGTCAGAATGTTTAGAACGTTTTTGTATTGATCCAAAATGTTACTTGGTAGAAAATACCCAGCATAGGACATTAAAAACTTTTAATACTGTTGCGGTTAAGAAAGCATAAATGTAGATAAATATTTTTTAATTCAAACAAAAAATGAATACATGAATTGATGAAATACAATCAATTAAATGGTATTAAATACATAAAATCAAGATAAAACCAGAGCTATAAACCAGACCCTTCAATAGCACAAATTCAGGAAGCATACCAAAAACACGTTAATGTCTATTAATAGAAACATGAAATTTTTTTGAACACATGTTTTCCAAGCCCTTGAGCGCCTCAGTTCCGGATTTTCCACAATTTTTTTTTTTTTTTAACAAATGGTACGTTTAATGTGATACTCAGCAATTTTTAATCCCACAGAGCTCAAACTAAATGTTTCCGAGACATATTTTTTCTCGGATTCTTCAATTTTAAATGTAATGGCAAAACATACTCCCCCCTCTTTTTTTTTTTTTGAAATTTAGTATAACAAAGCAGTTTTTATATTTTTCATGGATTTTTGCGAAACATCATTTTTCTGATGTTCTGACATTAATTAAGTGTAGAATGGGTGACATTTCTCCAAGTTGTAGCTAAAGGACTACCAAGTGGTAGCCGATAAATAAGTTGTCACTAAGTCCAATGCTAAATGCAAACTGCCTCCCGCGGCGGCTGTTAGAGGACGTAGCCTGCTGGTTTGCATATATATTTATCGTCATATTTATTTTTATAATTACCGTTAAAAACTAAGTATTAAATTATATTTCCTTTCATTACTCTTCAGTTTAGTTATGTATTTAAAAATATTATTAAAAGATATGGAAGTTCGGATTTCTTTGCTGTTCAACATTTGAAAAATGTTCGCGTGGGAGAAAAATGATGAAAAACACGGAACTGTAATAGAAAGAACAAAAGGTTTTGTCGATACAATTATCTCGTAGAATTCAAAACAATTTTGGAAATCATGAAGATTATTGGTAATCATTTGTACGATGTCCCGCTGTTTTGAAAAGCAAGCAGAGAAACAATTATGGATACTAGGGGGCTATCGCCCCCTGCTCGCTGTCGCTCGCCAACCCCCGGAACTGCTTACGCAGTTCCCTGTGGATCGCTTCGCGATCCATGCTCGCTTCGCTCGCTCGCTGTATGCCAATACATTAGCCTAGCTAAAATTTTCCGTAAAAATTAAAGTTGGTAATTGCATTTAGGTCACCATCCATTTAACCAATATGAAAATTACGTTCATAATGTTAATTTGTCTGCTTTAGCCAGATTTTCGACAGTTTAACTTTGCTGTATGTAAGATGACTGCCTTGGCAATGTGCACAACTTTACCATTATAGATACAAAAGTGTCTGTCATTGCTTTGGAGAGATTGCACTTCTACCTGTTGGTCCGCGGAAGGTATTTTATTTCCCTTCTACCACCCATTGGAAAACCAATGAAGGCATTCCCCTATCCGCCACCTGGGGACGCGCCCTCTAGGGGTTACAGGCTCCCCCGAGGGATGTATTTACATTATTTACACTCTTATATATTTACATATTTACACTCTTATATATTCTAATCTGAGAAAACTTCCTCATATACACAATTAAAAATGTCCCGTTTGGGAGCCACAACTGACACTGCTTCAAAAGATCTTGTTCTTGATAATGCCACATAGAGCTGGCCATGACTAAAAACAGGCTCAGAGAGCACCAAACATATTTTCTCAAACGTTTGTCCTTCTTGTTGTTATTCTGAATCCTTGCCACGTCACGAACAAAAAATGGTTTAACTAAAAACGCGAAAACTCGCCAAGGCTACTTTGCTTGCACAATACTAAAACTACTCTAACCTTAAACAAATTTGGCGAAACCTTTCAGCTGAGAATAAAAGGAATAAAGTAAATTATTTCTCGGTTATTCATTTTGAACTGAACTGTCGTACTGAAGCAGAGAATAGACGACGCTCAAAGCGCCTACGCGTTCAAAACAACATTGCCGATGAACATGATTGTGGAGCAATGTGTGAAGAATGCGAATTTTGTGGTGCTCTTTATTGGCAGAAAGAGCGTAATACTGCAAATAAATATACTAAATGTTGCCATGACGGAAAGGTGCGGTTACCGGCATTGTGTGACGCACCTGATCTGTTGAAGGAACTGCTGACTGAAAATTCCCCAGCCGCTAAAAATTATCGGCAGCGAATCAGAGAATACAACTCTGGAAATGGCTCGTCTTAAATTGGATTCAAGAACGGTTTCCTGCCTTCTTTGAGCTTTTCTTTGCTGATTAAGGTTGAAATGGGCCACAGCCCGACTCAAACTCATCTCAAAAAAAAAAAAAGTTCGTTGAGTATTCTGTGATTCAAGATTTCAAAACAACGTAGAAGTTTGTTTACATGATTTATCGGCGAAGTGTTGCCAACAGAGGTTTAGAAATTCACCCCTTCATTTGCCGGCACGTAAGAGAATTATATATATAGATTGTTTTAGGATAAAACAGAATTTAATAATGCAACAGCTGTGATTACGTGTTTTTCACTTTTAATTAAATATCGGATGAAACTAACAAATTTTTATCGGAACTACTACTATTGTTCCTTGGAATATTAAAAAGGATGAGGACAATCTTGGTCGATGTATCGATATCATGGATGTTTAAATTTTTACCATCGATGTTTTTTCATCGATGGCGCACGTCTAGTAACCACTTTAATTGCCTCTTACGACATGAATGGACCACAGCTAGAGCTGCAAAAAACTTCGTAAAAATTTAAATGTGGGGAAAAGTTGGGATTTGGGGTGAGGGGGAAAAACTTAGGGATAAACTGAACATTTTAAAAGGAGAAAAACACATAATTCTAATCAGGAAACCATACGATAGTGTAATAATGAAAAAAATCTAAATGAGCTACAATCAAAAGAGCATAGTAAAAAGTGTTTTTGTACACATAAATTATTTCCCGAGTTATTTTGAGTGATTAAGTCTCTTTCATCGAACCTTAAAAGTCATTAAGTTTTTAAACGCAATTAAATGTATTCACGTTTTTGTAATTTTCCAGCTACTGAAGTTCAATATTTCCTAAATCAAAGACTTGTTGTTTATTTGAAGATGGGAAAAGAGTCTTCCTCATTATCTTCATCAGAATCAGCACTCATATTCTCTACGAACAGATTACACAATCGTTTTGTAGAACAAGGATTCACACGTTGTTACATTTTCCACAACGTTCAAGAACCGCCAATTCCACATCAACAAAGATTTTAAAATGATCTCATTCGTCAATCACATAAACTTTCGTTACCATAGCTGTTTATGAAACCACACACCATTTCAAGTAGATTTAACTACTGTTTCTGTTGTTGGCTCGTAGACCCAATTTCTTTTCTTTTGACTTCAATTCGTTTTGCTTTTGAACGTGTTTTTTGTCCTAAAAGCACGATTTTTTGTAACATTCCCAAAATGCAAGCTAACTTTTTTTCTATCATTGCTAAAAATTTCAAGGCTCTCAAAGATTAACCCGCAATGAAATTTTAGGTCGTTAGCCACGGGTAATAGTAGCCCAATCGATCAACTTTTACGCAATATTGCAACACCGTGTGCATTAAGTCTTACTATTGTGAACAAACTATCCCCTTTAATAGAAGGTGATATGCAAAGCAGTGTGCAAAGGAAAAAAAAATTCTTCGTTTTTTAGCTGCTTTTTATGCAACAAAGAAAGAGATTTTCATAAAAACTTCAACTTAAAAGGAGTAGGGTCGACCGTGCACTTTTTCCAAAACGAGTCGTTACTGGATAGCCAATAGTCATACCAAATTGCTCCCTAGCAAATATTCTCGCAAGTTTTTGAGCATCAATCGAGCTTCGGTTTAGCATGCGGATATGAAAATCCGTTTTCTACCAAGTTGATTAAATTTTGTGTTGAACGTTTAGAAGCTTAATGTGAATAAATAATACTTAGTTAAGAAGGAACAAATATATTATTAAAATTAGCAGACTTTTATCCTATTTTGAGAATTGTATTTGTATGGACAGATAACTTATAAAGTTTTTTTGCAAGTTAAAAATAAATCCAAACTTGCAGACGAGGCACGTTTTCGCATTTTCATTGGGGCACATTTACGCATGTTCTGTGTCTTACTACTCTGTCTAACTTCTAAACAGGTCCCGGACGCTTTTTTCGCTCTGTACTGTATCAAAACTTTAGTATTTTCAGGTTATTTAGCTTTAAAAAGCACCATTCATTTCTAATTAAGTAACAGATTCATATCTCATAGCTTACAATCATATAGTGTTGTCTTCATGCCTGTTCAGCTTTAATTTTATACAGAATTCATCCTGTAATACATTTTCTTTATTTTAAAAACGGTAAGACATTATGTTAAAAACACTAACAGAAACACGTAGATGTCAAAACAATGAAAAGGTTTATCGATAATCCAAGTATTTCTTTCAGTAGCCTTCCACATCGTCACATATGGACTACCCCATCTGAAACCATTTAAAAAAGTAGGACCAAAGCTTAGGGACCAGGAACGAAGAAAAAAAGAAGATGCTCAAAATCCTAACTGATACTCCGATTTAAAGAAACCCTCAGCCTAGATCAGTTAGAAGCTACAAAGAAAAAAAACAATGGGCAGAACAAAACAAAAAGTAGAAATTACTTTAAAATTTACAAGATTCTATTGAAGCAGAAATAGAAGACATCAAAGAAAAAAGTACGAAACTAAAACCTGCGACAGGGAAAAAAATTAGTATACTGTGTAGAAAGGAAATTATTGAACGATTCTGTTTACGAAGTAGAAATTTGTGCTTGCATCTATTGTTTGAAAGCAAACAACCTACGAAAAAAGGACAAGACAGGGTTCAATGCTTTAGATGTCAAAATGTAGTCCCATGACAAGTATGCGAAAAGAAATACTTTATTTTTGTGGATAAAATCTAACATGATGAAAAAGATGACTAAATATTTTGTTTTTAATTAGTAGTAAAACCTATGATTTTAATTTAGCCTATTAAATGCTCTTTAGTTAATTATTTGTGAGTGTTTTAAGATAAATAAAACATTTAAATTTGGTTAAATATCTGTTTCACTTACTCCTTGGTATCGTTTTTAATATGCGTAAACGTGCCCCACCCGATGCGTAAACTTGGACTCAAAAAACATTTTTTTTACGATTAAAAAAACAAGCTGAGCAACAATTGAATGTACAAATTTTAACTTCATTAATTGCTTCATAAAACCACAATGTCTAAAATTTCCTAGGTTAAAACATAAAAATGAGAAAATTCATTGAAAAAAAATCCGTGTAAACGTGCTCCGGTCCACCCTACATTTGAGAATGACAAAACTTGCGTTAAAAGCATTAAACTATTTCGGGACCGAATGAAAACTTCGAGATAAAAGAACATTCGAGTTATAAGGTTTCGAGAGTCGACTGTGCATATAATACGCATGTATATTTTTTCCTAATTTAACAGCCATAATATAATGTCTTACACTGCATCTCTAAAATGTGAATTTACCTTAATATCTCTTAAATAATATTAATCTTGCAAAAGAGAAGAAAATAGACGGAACGAAATGCTTGAATAAAGCTCACAATACATTAATATAAGATAAAAGAAATAACTTTCTTATTAATTCCCTATATAATGTATTTATCTTTATGTACTTTTTGTGACAAATTAAAACATAAATAATTTGCTCCTCTTGCGGCTTTTCTTCAAGCAATGTTTTGCAGGAGATCCGATCCTTTGTTTCGCGAGTAACTTTGATGTTTGCAAAAATTTCCTGGGCATGAAGAAAGCGAAGACATTCTTGACAAATTTAATTATCAATGCATGAGTAATTTCAACGATGCGGAAAAATGTTTCCTTTTTTGTTCTATTGTATCGTTTGAATGAAACGCGACTGGCTGTGAATAAAAAACAGTATCAATAAATAAATAATGGTATCGGTGAACTAATAGCATGAGGTATCAGACAGTATTCCATTTATTGCATGAGCTGTAGAAAATGAAGTACATAGTTCTTGGCCTTGAGAAGAATAAACATTGATTGCTGATTTTTTTCTTCAAATTAATGTAACCTTTTAGTTTATTCATTTATTTATTTATTTTTTTGAGAACTTCAAGCAGCAAGAAAAAAATATATTTTTAATTATTGTGCTAATTCATGCTGTTTTATGCACTACATTCGAAATTACGTTTTAAGGATAAGAGAAGTCTTTAATGTGACCCAGAGTCCGAAAAATTCTCATTTTATATACTACTAGTGGTGCCCGCACGATTTTGCCCGTAATAGAAAAATTAAAAGGTCCTTTGGTTCGCCTGTATATTTACAAATAATGTATGGTGAATTTTTCTCGCCAATTGGTTTGTACCCATGTTACGGTTCCACGTTATGATAATTTCGTATCTCACCAATTGGCTTGTGCCAATGTTACGGTTCCACGTTACGATAATTTCGTAATTTACTTGTCCATCTTATGATATTTTTGTTCTTAAAATTGGAATAGAAAAAGAACTACATCGAATTTTCGAAAAATTGCTTTGAGGTGCACATCCCCATGCTACAAACTAACTTTGTGCCAAATTTCATGAAAATCGGTCTAGGCGCTTTGCGCGTCACAGAGATCCAGATATCCTCCGGACAGAGAGACTTTCAGCTTTATTATTAGTAAAGATACACACTCATACGCATATTGGATCGACTATTGAGTTATTTTCTGTCATTTTAAAAATTTCTAAATGATTTGTGACTAAAGCTGTGTTATAGTAGAGAACTCAACTTATAGCATTTTCTAATAAATTTTCATTATTTTTTTCCAGCTGAGTTTCAAAAAGAAAACAAAGAAATGCTGTTGCAGCTTCTGCGTTATTTCTTTCGAGTTAAAAGAAAATTTAAATGTCTAAAAATGTTTGTTACTCTTTTTTTTTTGCGATAATGATTTTTCCCTCTTTAAAAAAAATTGAATTTCATTCAAGGTCGTTTTGAACAAGTTTTACAGAAGATTAAGTATTGAATACCATCTAATGCAATATCACATTCGAATACCAACCATATCGAACTCACCTACTGGGTTTTCATTAACTTC
Source organism: Uloborus diversus (assembly GCF_026930045.1). NCBI lineage: Eukaryota > Metazoa > Arthropoda > Arachnida > Araneae > Uloboridae > Uloborus > Uloborus diversus. The sequence goes on along the minus strand of NC_072734.1, from coordinate 66,476,068 downwards.
TTTTAAAATAGACCTAACACTTTAGTAGGTGATAAACTTTGCTTCTAATGTTCTAGAAACTGCAGGAAGGTTTTAAAAAGAATCATTATGATTTCGTTTTAAAGAAAACTGATAGAAAGTATATTTTAAATCAGGAATCAATTTTATGCTTGATGAGTTAAAATAATGCTAAATGCATATTTTGATTCTTATAGGTAAACGACTGTTTAAACTCACAAGGTAACTTTTTTCGCTGACACTATTTCTCTGACTTTAAAGAAGGAAGTCTTTTTACAGCAGAAAATTTATTTGTTTGACGAATTCAGAGAAGAATATTCTCGAGCAACGTTCATAAATGGTTATCTTTTACAAAAATTTTGTCATTCTTTAACGTAGATGTAGTATTAATGCATTACGAGGAACCGGTTCCACGGGCAAAGGAGACAATCCAGAAAACGGGCAAGCGCCTGAAAAAACTATTAAAAAAGATAATCCTGTATGAAATTAAAGTAAGACAATGCTTACTGTAAAATTCTCAATACAAACAACCCCAAATTTCCACCAACAGGACATCTTTCTTTCACGTGATGCAGACAACTTTCGCTCGTTTACTTCGAGATTCACCAAATCTCCAACATTAAATGGCATTCAGTGGTTGCCGCTACGTAATCGTGTTTCTGGTTATACTACATATGTGTTAACTAGTTTGATTTTTTTCCATTTATTTTTTACTAGCCAAAATACCCGGCGTTGTCTGGGTCAGAAATAATTGTGAGAAACAATCGCTACTTTCATTCGTTTTCTGTTTCAACTGAAAGAACTCAAAACACACCGCTTTGACGTGATTAAAAATCGAGCTTCTTCCTTACCCATAAAAGTCAAATAGCAATAAATATAAAGAATGAAATAGTATTCATTTAGAAACGAAAGCACGACATTTGAGCATATAAAAATTGGAAGAATTTTCAGAATATGAACTAACAAAACACACACACACACAAATAATAAAAAAAAAAGTCTCTACTATGTTTCCCAAAGAGTGCAAAAAGTAGAGTTTCCAAATATTTAAATAACTTCAAATTTATGTTTGCTCCGGAGAAGCCTTGATTCAAAATGTTCATTATGATTACTATTAATATTGCTAATGTAAGGCAACGAATTTCGGTAACAATGGGTTTTATATTTAATCATTTAATGGAGAAACTACATTAAATTTACTGTTTTCCATCATAACTTTTTTAAACTTAGTTTTTTAGGAATAAATTATACCCTAAGTTGTTTCCTGATCATGTAGCTATCTGTGGTGAAAAAATGGTTAAAATCGGTCCAGTAGTTATGAAGCTTACCCCGGACATCCTTTCATACAGAAGTAGCCATTTATGTTTATAGATTAATCATCCTTTAAGATACCGAAATGCGACTAAAGAAAGAAGAAAAATTATTTATTCAAGTGCTATTAGTTTTTTTTACCCTATAAGCTCCATTATTTCTGCAAAGGTTTTCAAAGTAAACAAGCATTAAAAATTCTCATCACAAATTTGCGTTTTGATACGTCATTTTTCACGAACTTATACCCTTATCAGAGATATTGCTAGGGTTTTTGCTTCAAGACGTGAAAATGCTCCTTGACATTTTTTGGGGAGAGAAATTCATTTTGGGAGTGTGAAAATACAAAGCAATGAACACAATAATAAAACACTGATCAATTCCATAAAAAATAACTTTCTAAAGACAATATAAAATACAACAGTGAAAGAAGATGTAAGTGCTATTTTTAATTTTAAGTAATTTAAATGTCTTACAGTTGGTATTACAACAATGAAATATTCATTCGGAAATTTTAGAAGTATTTTTTTCTGAAAGAACATGCTTAAAAACATAGGATTTAACCAGTTTTTTAAAATAATTTGACAAAGTTTAATGTTTTTTATCAATTATTTTAATTGGTTCTTAGATTCAATTGCCTTTTTTACGCTTCTGCACATGAACGACATCAGAAGTGATGAAAGCCATTCACTGATGCCATTAGCACAGAATGCAATATTTAATTTGTTTCTTAGTTATCATAATCTGGAAACGCGGTAGACAGCAAGCATAAGCATTAAGCGCGTCAGTGGAGTAGCGCACCAAAGTTCATCACTTGCGATGTCATAAAGACCACGCCTGCCATCCAAAATCGGACATTTAAAAAAAATAATTAAAAATTAAACGTTGGGGAAAATAAAGTTTTTTTCTCGCAACGTGTTTTTTTTTTATTATTATTCTATCAATTTCAGTGACCAAAAGCAATACTTTTGACTGAAGGAAACACCCTTGTTGTAACATTTACAATTTTTGTATTTTCCCCCCCTTTTTTTTCGATGATACAAAGCGTTTTATTCAAATGCAGAGCATGAAAATACGCTTTGCTCGACTTTTGAGGTGCATTTCCGATTTTGAATGCATGGAGTATGCTTGTGAAGGTATATAAAATATCTTTGGTCCACGATAGGATAATCTTTTACAGTTTACAGAAATACTTTTCATATTCAAGTCTGTCTAGCATTTCAAACTGTCTGTATTTCAAATCTAGAATATGCGATTTTCAGTTCAAAAAAATTAATTTGAAGTTATTTGAATTCAATTTTTATTGTTCCGATCAGTTTCAATATAAAAACATAGTTTTTAAATTGAAAGGAAACCCTAGATTGGAATCAATCCCCTGAAGTGTTCTGCACTCAAAATATAGGGAAAAAAATATTCATTGAAGTAAGTTTCTTTTTCTCTTTCGGTATGCAGTTTGTATTTACCACAAAACTCGATCTGCATTGTAAGCGCTTTAGTTTACAATAATATTTACCTCAACCTTGAAGTGGTGAAATATTTTTTTTTTTTGTGACGTAAGCGGTGGTTTGAGGCAGGGTGTGCACAGGGGACGAGAGAGAACAGACAACTGTTGGCCTGGGCCAGAGTCCGGAGGGGGCCCAAGATTGGTGAATAATATGTAGATACGTAGGTGTTAAAAATATGGAGCGGTCCCGTAGAAGTCATTTGTGATGGGCCCAAAATTTCTGTGCACGCCACTGGTTTGAGTTGTGTGTAACCTGTACGTTATTTTTCGTGTGCACTCCACAAAATGAAGTAAACTGGTATAGGAAAACTTCCAATGATTTTTATATTACAGTGCTGGCCAAATTATTAGACTAAGACTGTTTTAAAAGCAAATTCTTTATGATTGCATAACTATAGACACATTAACGAACAGCGAAATGATTATCTAATATTTAGTATGCATTCCCTTGTTCTTGATGAGCATTTTAAGTGTTTTTGGCATACTTTTCACAAGGTTTACACCATTTCTTAACACTTTTTAAAAAAGGAGGTAAAAAATTGTTTATAATCACTATTATATATACTCACATACACATATTCACTAATTACCTAAAACTAACTTTAAATTATAACAGAACACACTAATAAAAAGAACTAGTGAATTGTTTCAGCTGATTGAGGTTATGTTCCTGGTAGGTAGATAAACAAAGAACATAAACAAAGCAGACAGTGCTGCCACCTGCAAACATTAAATTATGCTAAAATAACGTAATAATCAGTGTACAGTATGTACTGCACTTTAATAGTAAAATAAATAGTATTTTAGTACAAATAGTGTACAAAAAACAAAAGAAAATTCTTTAGTCTAATAATTTGGCCAGCACTGTACCGTACAACCTTGTTTATTCATTTTAATGTGTTTTACTTATTATCCGGATAACCCGAGTAATAAGTAAAACACATTCTTTAATAAGCAGATATCTTTTATTGCAGCAAGAAACAATGCTTTGGGACAAAACTTCAGAGGATCTGTTCGCACAAACACTTTATCATTTGCAGTGGGGACGGACTGACGGACACTCCAAGTACACCACGGTGTCGGACAGATTGCTATTACCTATTGCACGATCTGTTAAAGAGGGAACTCATTTAATTAAAATGAAAAGCGAATATTTGGCGTACTTATACTTCAGCTATCATATCAGCTATCATAATTTAAGATTATTTCTGTGAATATAAAACGTTTTTTTATTCTAAAAATTTGATCCGGATTCAGCGGAAATCAGGATTCTACTGTATTTTGAAGTAGCTTAGTTCAGAGCAGAAAAAAAGCGAGACGATTCTTAGCTTTACGTTGCGAACATTCAACTAGAATTTGTAGTGTTTTGCTATGTATTCCTGAATTTTAATATGTTTTCCCCCGCCAAATTGTGAATTTCAAGGATTTTTATAGTTTGTCAGAAAAAGAAAAGCAAAATTGCAAGCAAAAATATTCACACTTAAATTTACTTTATTATCATGATCGACAGGATTACTCTTATATACAATCGAACTTGCTTAGAACGAGCGCAAAGGGACGGCGATGTTTACTCGTTATAACCAAGTGCTGGTAAAAAACGAGTTCATCAAAAAAATCATCAAAATTTATCATAGTTTTAATTAATTTCTGTACAGTACCTTGTTAATTAACTGTCAGACTGTCTCTTTCGTGTCACTGTTTTTGAGGACCACACTATATTATGTATTTTTAAATGCTTCTTTTCTCCACAAAAAAAAGGAGAAGTGCTGTCTTCACTTGTTCACAGAATTTATGATTTGTCAAACTTTCGACTGACTCGGAATGTTAATGGAAATTTACCAAAAAAGGGTAAACTGAGCTGGAAGTCAATAGAAACTTTATGAATCGCAAAAATATTGCTCGCTTTAAGCGGGATTTGCTCGTTAAAAGCGAGTTTTGCTCCCATAGACTTACTATTGTACCAACCAAGTATTTCTGATTTCTTCGATAAATCTGAGTTCTCGTTACATCAGGGCTCGTTATATACGGGTTCGACTGTATTATTTATTAAACATACACTTCCTCATATCAATTAGCTAACTTCACTCTAATCAAGTGATTTGCGATCGAGCCATTTCACAGTATTTTATCCAAATGTAGAGTACACAATCTTTTTGCCATAACTATTTAGTTTACTCTTTGATTGGCACATCATTTTGTTTTGAGTTATTCCTACCAACACAGTAACTCAAAATGAAACGATGTGCTAATCAGACAGTAAGATAAATATGCCAAAAAAAGTGTCATATTGCGAGATGTACATATGGACAAATTACAACAAAATGACCCTATCAAACGTGTTAATTATTCTTTATTTGCTAGGCTAATTTTACGTTAAGAATATACAACTCAAAATTATAAGCAAAATTATAACAATGCGACATACATCTAAAAAATAAAATTTTGACTTAGCATGAAATTGCTAACATGATGAAAATTAATGCTCAATATTAAAAGGAACTAGCGCAATATTTATATTACTGAAATGAGGTATTTTACTGAACTTGAACAATTTAAGTTAAAGAAACATATTTTTCAGATTTTTTTTATATATACATTTTAAAGGATTAAGCTATATTTGTTAGCCGTTTGTAAAACAATGCAAGACTTGAACTTTCAACAACTAATATAGTTTACATAATTTTCTAAAATTATTCCACTTTTCATCCATAAATAATATTTAAATTATTATAGAAGGGGGCAAAAGCAATGCTTTAAACGGCGCTGAAAATTCCAAATTCAGGAACTTGACAAGAGGGAATTTTAAATATGCTCTTTGAACTGGTTTGAAAAATATATTCCATTACATTATTCGAAAATGAATCTCGGATTATTACAAATGGATGCTGTTAGCGAATATTTTCTAGCGCAGATTTTGCAATTAAACTTGGCTTATTACTTGACTTGACAATTTGTATAGTCATTGGTTTGACGCGTTTAAATGTTAAATATCAGAATACATTTTTAAACTTAAAGGTTCACTACCTTGAGCTTCAAACGTAATCATTCCTACAATAGAATTATTTTGCGAAGAATGACATTTATAAAGACATCATAGCTGTAACTTGTATGATTCTGCAGTGCAATGTACAGGTATTTATCAAAACTAGCCTGCGTGCCCGGCGTTGCACGGGCTACTTAAAAAATGAAAGAGCTGTTCAATTGATTTTTTTTTTGTATTATTCTGACATCAGTTTCTAAAGCGCTAAGGAGTAAATAATTACGCGTAATGCAAGGTTTGCAAAACACCAGTAGAGCATATTTTTTATCAAAAACCTCTTTAACGTTAATCATATTTATCAATAATACAAGTTATGAGTATTTTTAATTAGCACAAAAGATGAAAATGTATGCATTCTCAACTATAATATGTGCTCACTTTAAACTGAATTAAATCTGATAGAATATATCTGAAATATTTATGTACAATTACAATCAGCTTTTTACATAAAATGACACACTTTTTTGTTGATTACGTGAAACTAAAGCACCAGGACTTATTAAATACCAATAAGCATTAATTTAATATCAAGCCATCAGATTCCAATTAAGCTTTAGTTAAAATCCTTAAAAACAATCTTTTTTGTTCAACTCTGTTTCACTTAAAGAAATCCAAACGATCTTAATTTAACGTGTTCTTTTAACGATACAAACTGTATTACAAAAATCGAAACAGGAAGGAAAAAGAGATTTATTACAATTCGAAAACTCACCCATGTGACGGAAAAAAGTCCAACAAAATAAACATAATTAGTCGCCCATCCTAAATGTACCCAAATATGAGGCCGGTGAATGATAAACTTACACTTCAATCAATAAACATTACTAAAGAAACATTTTTCATATGCTGAAAAGAGTTAAGAACGTTGAATGTGAAAAAATAAGAAAGGACAGACGATAAATGTCCGAATAGAGCAACCAATTTTAAACTAATTAAAAATTAAATTCTAGATGGAAACGTTGTTTTAAGATTTGGACAGCAGCCAAAAAAATCTCTTTTGACACAATTATTAGAATTTTATTTGCTCACCCATATGCAAAATGGCAACAGGAAAGAAATAAAAATTCCTGAATAGCGTTATGTTAATTAACGTTTTAATTAATATCTCCGCTAATTAAAGTCGTACAATTATGAGATTGGTCCTATTGTTTTCTTTGGAAAATTTCGAATTGATCGGTATCTCGTTTGACTATCGATTCGCAGTGGTTCTCGAGAAGATCGATCTTCAGACAGACAGACAGACGGACGCGAACAGATTTTAATATTATAGTGGACAATGCTGAGTTAATTTTTAGGTGTCTAAAACTCTTTTATTTTCCCCCGGTTTTAACATCAAGATTAGTATAGTAAATTGAACTCCTCTGCTCTTTTAGTTCAGAATTAATTACAGATGTTTTTATTTATTTTATTTTGTTTTATTTTTTTGTCACAAAGAGAAAAATATGTTAGCATTTTTTCAAAACCAAGAACTCAGGTACGTTGTCCACTCTTTAAAGACTTCAAAAGAAATAGTCTGTTGATAGAAATATTGAGCTCTGACTTGTGCTGATTCTTGCAAAAATTTAGATGGTTCTGGCGTAAATGGTGATGAAGTATAAGTTTGTTACAATATTGATAATATTCATCATTGCAATTGTAACAAAAGGTTTTCTTAATGCGGACCAAAGTACCCCAATCTCGGGCTCCGTTTCTCCAAAAGCATAAAGGTATCAATTTATTTCTTATTCCGTGCAATGTTTATTTATTAAAATTTTCGATTTTCCAATTTGTTTATTTCGAACATTAACCAACATTTTGTCTATTGAAATTAACAACTGTTTAGAGAAAAAAATACTTTTACACGGAACTAATTTGAACAGATTATTATTCAGTTAAAATCATTAAAAGAGTAAACTTTCTTAGTTCTCGAACTTTTGTTTCATTTAACGAAATCTAAACAATCTTAATTTAACGTGTTTATTTAAAGAAATCTAAACAGTCTTAAAATAACGTGTTTATTTAAAGAAATCTAAACAATCTTAATATAACGTGATCATTTTAAAAAATCTAAACTGTCTTAATTTAGCGTGCTCTTTTAATTGTACAAAATGTATTTCAAAAGTATAAAAAAGAGGGATAAGAAGAGTTTAAATTCGAAAACTTACCTATTCTAGAGAAGTGACAATGTAAAATAGAAAAGTTCAACAGAATAAACATAATGAGTCGCACAAAAACGAATATATGAGCGTTGGTAATGAAAGAAAAAATAATGCAGCCGATTGGGATTCGGAATAACACACTTTCTAAAACAAACACGGCGAAAGAAATAACTTTCATATGCTAAAAAGATTAAAGAGCGTTGACTAAAAAAATAAAACGGCAGACGATAAATAAAGTTTGAGTTCGAATAGAGCAACCGGCCAACCAATTTAAAATAAAATTCTAGACGAAAAAGTTGTTTTAAGACTTGGATAACAGCCAAAAAACTGCGCTCTTAAAACGATCATTCGAATTTTTTTTTTCTAACCCATAAGTAAAATGGCAACAGGAAGGAAATAAGAATTCCCGAGAACGTGTTGTTAATTGACGTTTTAATTAATATCTCAGCTAATTAAAGTCGCACAATTACGAGATTGGTCCTATTGTTTTCTTTGGAAAATTTCTAATTGGTCGGTATCTCGTTTGACTCTCGATTCGCAGCGGTTCTCGAGAAGATAGATCTTCAGACAGACAGACAGACAGACGCGAACAGATTTTAATATTATAGAGGATAATGGAAACACTCTGTGACAAGTGTGTTGGGAATCGCTATTCTTCCGTAAATGTTCTGCTAATAAAGGTGTCTTCTGACTGTAATCACTCACACTAGTGAATCACGATAGTGATTGAGTTCTATGGTCACTTTTGCTGCTATTGTTAACTTTTTAGGCATTACAATTCGCTTCAATACCCGTCGGTTTCTTTCACTGAGCTTCTCTTTTTGCCCACTAATTTGTTTTGCCGGAGCTTGTCTTACCGCGCTATGTGTATACTGTCATGGCTTTAGATACTGTAATTCCAGAAACGTCAAAAAGTTGAGATGTTTCAGTTACACTTGCTCCAGTAAGACGAGCTCCAACAATTTGGCCTCTTTTAAAATTTGAGATGTCCGACATTTCTTGCGCTTGAAAAAAATCCAAGCCTTCCAGAACTTCAATCAAGTCACCATATGCTACCAGAATGTTTACATTGCTATTTATAAAAAAAAACAGATGTCTAGTTTTATTCCTTACTAGTGGTACCCGCACGGCTTTGCCCATAATAGACAAGTTAAAAGGTCTTTTGATTCGCCTGTATATTTACAAATAATGTATGATGAATTTTTTCGCCAATCGGCTTGTACCCATGTTACGGTTCCATGTTATGATAATTTCATATCTCGCCAATTGGCTTGTGCCCATGTTACGGTTTCATGTTAAGATAATTTCGTAATTTACTCGTCCATCTTATGATAATTTTGTTCTTAAAATTGAAATAGAGAGAGAATAAAATCGAATTTTCGAAAAATCGCTTCAACATGCACATTCCCATGCTACAAACTTCCTTTGTGCCAAATTTCATGAAAATCGGCCGAACGGTCTAGGCACTATGCGCGTCACAGAGATCTAGACATCCCGACAGAGAGACTTTCAGCTTTATTATTAGTAAAGATTACTGACGAAGAACATTCAAAAATGTCACTTTTATTCACAGATGTTTCAATTATTTTGATAACTACCTGTACGAGTATTAATTACATTGCAAAAAAAGATTTTTTTCCCTTATTCTTAAAGAGTCAAAGTTTAATAAACAATTAATACCTTAAGCTTTGTTTTTTAAAAGAGGCATAAAAAGTTCAAAATAAAAGATATCAAAAGTGGTGATAATTACCCGAACCTACCCTATACTCATAAATTCTATAAGCGTATAAGTACTTTTCTTTGACGAAAATCGGTTCCAGCTGTACGGTTTGGGAAACGAGTTCGAAGTTTTTTTCTTTCCATAGAAATAAAAGCTTTGAAATGTGAAAATGCAAGTAGTAGTTACTTGTCACATTTGCATGTATAGCGGGGTGACACCCATGAAATAGCTCAAACAGAGCTTCAGTTCACTTTCTTCTTCAGTTTCACTCCTTGATACAAAGTAGCAAAGAAGACTATAAGGGACTGTCAAACGGAGCCAATATCATTTTGCTTCTCAATAGTCATGCGATTTTTTAAAGTCTATTTTTGGTTATAATTCTTGAAATTGTCTGAAAGTAGAAGTATATTGACGAAGAAAATGGCTTCACTAGTTTTTAAAAATCATCAGATATATTATTTCTCGATGTTTTTTTATGGGAAGACCGTACCTTTTTTAATATTTCTTTAAACAAATCTAAGTAGGAAGGCATCATTTTAAAGATATTTTTTACCAAGCATTCCAAGATGGAGACCCATTATTTGAGTTAGTGTGTAGGGCTATTAATGCGAAGGTTTTAAGTTCCTCATGAACCAAAACTCGTTTGAATGACTTATTTTCTCCCGCCGAATTCTAATCGAAGTTTTCATGAATGTATATAATCTTAACTCATTGCTGGATTCTGAACTACAGTTCTGTTGTTTTAAAATCAGGCGGCAAAACATTAGTTTCAGCATGGTAAATCGCAGTAGAGCTTTTCAAAAATATTTTTGAAAAGGGCTCCTCGATTTTTATTTATTTTGTTACTTTATTAAGCTTTGCTCTGCTAAATAGCATCCTGGGAAGGTAAATCGTAGTAGTGGACGACGGTTAATTGAATCAGTGCTTAACTGAATCAACCGCTTTAGTGAATCAACTTGCGAAAAACAGAACAAAATACGGGCTTTATTGAATCAGCCGCTTTACGGAACCTAAAATGTTTAGAACAAACCTGATTCATAGAAACGGCGATCACTGTATCGTATATATTATTTCCCAAGGGTGTTTTTTTGTAGTTACGTCGTAACTTTCCTAGTTCTTTTTCTCCTAACTTCATACGTAATAAATCATTTAAAAAAAAAATTCCCACCACAATATCAACGAAAAAAAAATTATATTAATTTAATTTTTGGCATGTTGAATTCAAATTATGTTTTTCGCAATCATGAGCGTGTGTGTGTATGAATGTGCGTGTGTGTTTTGTAGGTGCTTGTGTGTGGGTGCGTGCGTGTTTTGTAGGCGCATGTGTGTGGGTGCGTGTGTGTGTGTAGCTAGAGGAGCAGCATCGTGAGGCCGGTCGAAGCGACGGTGGTTCTGGCTGAGGGTGGGAAAATAAAATGATAGGAATTCAAAACAGCCGAATGAGAACAATAAGTAATCGTGATTGCTCAAAAAAAAAAAAAAAAAGTCACCTTTTGACTGGTGTTTGAAAAAGTTCAATAAGATCCAGGTTTTTGAATTCCTGTTGTCAAGTGCGAAAATGTCGCACGAGTCAGTCAGCTAAGTATCAAAAAAGTTGTCATCGTAAATTTTACTTTTTCCCTAAGGAATATAAGTCGCAGTAAGTAACGAAAAAGAAAAAATGAAAATGGGGGGGGGGGGGAGCTAAAAATTGTCCCAGTAAGGCATTGTTCTAGTGACCAGAGGGTCGAAGATCTTCCGTGTACATTAAGGGTGAATAGTGCATGAAAAATCTGTCATAATCCCAAAGTTCTCCAAAACTGAATATCAAATAAATATTTGCAGAGATGCTGGAACAGGGTTTGCTCGGGCTCCTAGTTTAGATCAAAAAGACCTAGCAGCAAAAGGGATGATTCCATACGATGTGGGCGGTAGGGAGGGAGTTACTTGAGTGTTCAAATGGGAAGACCAGATCCTGAAAGGTATATTAGAGCCCCTGATCAACAGAAGCGAGTTTCAGTGATACATGAAATAATACGTTTTGGATTCTCCTCTAGCAAAATTAAAATGCTTGAGTTTAGCGGAAACCAAATAAACAAGCTTGCACAATAAAACTAAAGTACAAGAGATGACAAAATGCAAAAAAAAAAAAAAAAAAAAAAGAAAGGAATAAAAAATAGAAAACTTGCAGATACTGCCTTTTTCCGCGGCAGTGTTACGCTTTGTGTGTTTGAAACGGTTTGACGCATAATTCGTTTATGAACTGCAGTATTTTCGACGGTGCGTAAAATATTCGATTCCGTTTAAGTGACTAAATAAAGTTTTGAAGTGGGTATGCACAGAAACATCTGAAAATCAATAATCGGAACAGCTAAAAGATTTTCTAAAAGTCTAAGAACAAAGGAGAACTTAAAAATCTCCTTGAGAAATATGTCAATAAAAGATCTATTTGGATCGTATTTTATAAAACTTCCCATAAAATGTTCTTCTTCTTAGTGTTGTTCTAAAATATTGGTTGTTGCAAAACTCAAACCTTTCAAAGGTTTCTTTTTTTTTAACATAAAAAGCATTGCGGTTGAAACTTGCGCAAAGAAATATTTTTATATCGTCTGAAATTTTGCTTTAAAAATATTAAAAATTCAGAGTTCCTTTGTAAAATAAATCTAAGCGAGAAAATAACAGAAGTATTTATATTTTTCAATAAATTTCAAATTTCTGAACAGAAGATTTTTTTTCTTCGTTTGTTGTTTTTTCTTAAAAATCAACAGAAATTTTAAACACAAGTGTTTGACAAATGAAATTTATTTACATTCAAAGTACTATAAAAGCTCAGATGCTTGAAAGAATAGATTTGCTGAAGAACAGGGTACTATGTTTGAAAAACGAAATATTCCTGGAGATGTGGGTTTTTTTCTTCTCTTTTTCGTGGTTATTTGCTTGTCCTTTCCGGGTTTTTAAGGTGAAAATTTGTTCATAATTAACTTCAAAGTTTTGATTTACAACATTGCATAATAGCAGCTTTTGAAATTTTAAATTTTTCTAAGTTACCAATTGGGTTGTTCCTCATTTTTCTAAAAAAATTGTTTTTCTGAAAAAGCGTGGTTGAAAACATGGAGTAATTACTTGTTTTTTAAATTAATTTTGACTTATTTTCTCTCTTAAATTTTAAAAAACGTTCAGTCGTTGTTTTCATCTTCGTTGCTGGCGTCACAAGTGAAAAAGTCACTAGGGTTACCAGATTGAAGCTTCTGGACATAAACTTCGCCAAATCAATATTTTATTTAACTAACAATTCTGGACCGTGGTAGCCCGATCGGTAGAGTGTCGGATTCGGGGCCGGAGGGTCCTGAGTTCGAACCTCGATGGTCGAAGATCCACCGTCGTCATTAAAGGGGACTGGGCGACGTTAAATATGCTCGTGGTCTCAATGTCCTCCAAGTGAAACGATACCTTTTGGGGTGCTAGCACCAGGTAGCTATTAGCTCCTGGACTAGTTCTAAATTCTCATTAACTGTTCGATCCGGTGATGGTGCTGCCATCTATCGGCATAAAAAATAATGGAGGCAAGGCACTTAGTATGCAGTCCTCGACATAAATACAGTTGTAGTCAGTTGTGACTCGGAATCGGAAAACTAACAATTCTCGTTCCGCTAAATATTGCTCGCAGTGAAAAATCACTAAAAGACTATTTATTTCCTGAAAAGACACGCTTGTGCACCGATTCTTCACTTGAGATGTCACACGATGAGACATTTTGTTTTAGAAATCTGAAGTTAAAAAAAAAATAATTTTAAATTTATTGCTGGGAAAATAAACGTATTTTCTGACCCCATGATTATTTATTTATTTATTTTTTTTTTTTTTTTTACTTATTCTAGAAATTTCAGAGACAAAGTGAAGTTCGTCTCAGTGAAGAAAACAGCCCCATTGAAGAAAAAAAAATATATATTGCCTTTTTCTTTCTAGATACTATACATATTTAAGATAAATAAATACCTTTGTACTGAATAGTAAAGTCAGAACAAACAACGTAAGTAGAAGCACAAATTTGTAAATTACAGCAGACACGTGTTTCGGCGTTACAGGGAACGCCTTTTTCAATGCAAAAAATAATGAGCTTATGGATGAAAAGACATCCGACAAAAGCCAAGAGCAGATAAGCATGCAGCTTAAAAGATAAAAACAGCGGATTAGCCAAACACCAATGACAAAGTTATACACCGATCAGGAACCAATAGGAATGCAAGCAAAGGCCAGGAGCTTTCTCTTAGGTACGAACCCAGAAAGAAAGAATTCAATTGGACAAGGATTAAGCCGAAGCTTAAACAAAAATAAAAGAAATTGTCAGTAACCGTGAACCGCAAGAAAGGAAAAGCAGAATGGAAAACCATGAAATAAAATAAACAGAAACAAAAAGTATTCGAAAAAAGGAAAAATAAAGATAAATAGAAGAAAATTGGGGGGGGGGGGGGTGTCAATCAAGACAAAAAGGTAAAAATAAACAAAGGAAGATAGATAAAAATGAGTGGGAAAAAAGGGGAGTATTAAAGATATGGGAGCCAAATGTTAGAAAAAAAAAAAAAAAAATATGGTACTAAGAAAATTCATAGTTTCGTTCCAAATAATTCTTTTATGGCTTCTTCTGATGTTAACTCTTTATTTACGAACGTTCCCGTCGAGGGTTCATTGTTATGCCTTCGTAGAAGACTTTCTGAATTTCATTTCACCAATACGGAAATTGAGGATTTAATTTTCCTTACCCGTACTTGTCTTAAGCAATGTTCTTTTGTTTTTAATGGGAATTTTTATATTATGTTAGATGGTCTGGCTATGGGTAACCCACTTAGCCCCATTCTTAGTGATATTTACATGCATTATTTTGAGGTTAAGCTGTTCCAAAAACTGCAGTTCCAATTTTATGTTCGGTATGTTGATGATTGTTTTGTTCTAATGAACCAGAATCAGTTTGAGAGTGATGAGGTTTTATCTATTTTAAACTCCATTGATCCCCATATTCAGTTTTCTTGTGAGAAAGAACGGAATAATTGTATTTCATTTCTTGATGTACTTGTTTCTCGTACTGAAATTGGTTTTGAAACTACTGTTTATCGCAAACCTTTTGCTGTCTCTTTACCTCCTCATAGACTATCGTCTCATCCTCCAAATCAAAAATATTCTGCTTTCAATTCTTTTGTTTATCGCGCAATTAATATTTGTTCTTCGTCGGAACTTCTTAAAGTGGAACTTAATTATCTTAAAGCTGTGGCAATTGATAGAGACTATCCGCCAACTTTGATTGATTCCATTTATAAAAAACTTTCAAATAAATCCCAAACTAATGTTCTTAACCGAACCTTCATCAGAAAGAATTTGGTTGTTTTGCCATTCTTTCCATCTGTAAGCTATCAGGTTGCTAAGATTCTAAAACGTTTCCAATTCCAGGTGGTGTTCTCTCCTATTAATAAACTTTCATTCTCTTCTCTTAAAGATCCTATTCACCCTCTTAATTGTTGTGGAATTTATAGAATTAATTGTAGTTGTAAACTTGCCTATATTGGACAGACTCGGCGTGCTTTAAAAATTCGCTTGAAAGAGCATCAAAATTATGTGAAAAAACAACAATGAAATAAGTCTAGTATTGCTCAACATTGTTGGGATTCGAATCACTCTTTTGATTTTAACTCTTATCAGATTATCCAAAAATGCCCCAATTCATCAGATCTTGACTTTTGGGAATCCTTTCATATTTTGAGGAACAGTTCTAACTTAGTTAACGATCTTAGTTCAGTTCCATATTTTTCTAACATTTGGCTCCCATATCTTTAATACTCCCCTTTTTTCCCACTCATTTTTATCTATCTTCCTTTGCTTATTTTTACCTTTTTGTCTTGATTGACACCCCCCCCCCCCCAATTTTCTTCTATTTATCTTTATTTTTCCTTTTTTCGAATACTTTTTGTTTCTGTTTATTCTATTTCATGGTTTTCCATTCTGCTTTTCCTTTCTTGCGGTTCACGGTTACTGACAATTTCTTTTCTTTTTGTTTAAGCTTCGGCTTAATCCTTGTCCAATTGAATTCTTTCTTTCTGGGGGGTACCTAAGAGAAAGCTCCTGGCCTTTGCTTGCATTCCTATTGGTTCCTGATCGGTGTATAACTTTGTCATTGGTGTTTGGCTAATCCGCTGTTTTTATCTTTTAAGCTGCATGCTTATCTGCTCTTGGCTTTTGTCGGATGTCTTTTCATCCATAAGCTCATTATTTTTTGCATTGAAAAAGGCGTTCCCTGTAACGCCGAAACACGTGTCTGCTGTAATTTACAAACTTGTGCTTCTACTTACGTTGTTTGTTCTGACTTTACTATACATATTTGTTTAAATTTATATCGGATTATAAATACTGAAATATGTTACGTAATACAAAATTTTTCGTCGTGATCTGAGAACCTTTGACGCAGTTTTTTGATTCAAATTGTAGAGCAAGAATAGCATAATTATATTTTTATGACATATACTTTTATCAAAATGCTATAATTCGCATTGCAACAGGCTTCTCCAAACCTCTGGTACAAGCTGGTAAAAAGCCATTAGGAGAAAAATGACTTTAAATTACGTAGTATAATTGAACATTCCTCTTTAGAACACTTTATCGTAAAAGAATAAAACAAGACTTAATGTACCGAAAAAAGTCATTTGAAAATAAAAATAGAAAATAAAATAAATTGAGTAGCTTAATAAATATCGAAGAAATAAAATTTTAAACTAGGGTTTAGCGATGGGGAAATGTGTGTGTGCGTGTGGGGCCTTAGTGACTGTGGGGAGAATAGTTCGTTTTTAAAAAAATATTTTAAGCTTGAAATGAATCGGGTGAGAAACTTTCATTCTTATATTTAATTTTTTGGTTGGAAAGTTTTTCTTGCAACTTTGAACGGTTCAACAGAGCTTTACATTAGCGTCTATGGAAAAGTGGTAGCGTATACATAAAAAAAATAACTTCGTTCTAAAACTAAAAAAGCCATTTTAACTTTTACTAACTTCAAATTCCTTCTAAATATATCTTTCAGTTGTTCTAGGCTGTAAATTATTTCGAATGTACTCGTTTTGAGCCCCAAAAAACAAGCTGCTCGAATAGTCGGGAAATGCTAGGCTATAAATTGCTAGGCTTGGCGACAAATTTATCGAGCATTTACCGATATCCCTTCAAGCTCGGAACTAAAGACATAGATTCCAAGTTCAGTGTTATCCTGGCAACTTGTGGCGAACTTTCCATAGAATCCCTAGTTAAATCCTTTGTGATATTTCCTGTTGACATATTCTGGGTCAGTATTTCTTTCAATTTACGTTTATTTGAATCAAATCTTACTTTTAATTATTTTTTAGGGTTAATATTTCTTTTAATTTTTTCCATCAGCATTAATGTTTAGTTTTCTTTTCTTTTTTTTAAGAATTTTTGAAGAAAAAAATGCTATGAAAATAATTAATACCAAACCATTGCGTACATATTCTACATTAAAAGTACTTTCCAATAAAGTTTGCTGAAAACAAAAAGAATTCACCCCTGGGGGTTTTATATAATAAAGGTACACTTATAAACAATAAAATGCGCTATTTTTATCGTTCAGTATTACATTGGATTTATAGGCCTCAAATTTCTTGTAGAATATAAGTTTTTTTTTTCTTAACTGTTCAAAAACCGAAATCAAAACAACGTTTTTTAAGTACATGCTACACATCAAACGCTCTTTCCAATTAAGCGTTTTCAAAGCAAATTCGTCTTTTAGTTCAAGATTTATATATGCTTCAAAGTTCCCATTAGAGCATATACAGAAGACCCTCGTTTTGCATGGGGGTTACGTTCCACGGAAATGCCGCGTAAATCAAAACCGCTTAAATTAAGACTAATAATTAAAATAGGAGTTAGGTTCCGTAGATAAAAAGAAATACTTCATTCTAGTGATGACTAATTTTATAAGTGTAGTGTGTACTTATATCGATTTCTATGCCCAACATGCCAAACGAAAACCTAAATTAATTAATTTCGGTTTTCTTTTTGCATGTTGTGCATAGAAATCGATATAAGTACACATTAAACTTATTATACAATTAGTTATCACTAAGGAACTGGCTATGATAGTCTTTCGGCAGTCATTAAGAATGTTTCTCTGCAGTTGTTTGCAGAGCATTAACGCATTCGTGACCACTGGTGTCATTTCCATGATCGTATCTTCCTTCGTTAACAAATCTGAAAGATAATTTCTATTGTCAAGGAATGTCTCAAAATCGTCAATGTGAATGTTTCTGGCTATGTATCATCGATGTCAGTATCCTCGTTGGTTTAGTCTTCCTTTGTCCCTCCTAAAACCGCTTCTTCCAGTGAGTTTTGAACTGTGTGAGTTTAATAAATTTACTTCTGGAAAGGGCTCTGGAAAAAATCGCATAAAATGTCTCCAGTGGCCCAAGCCAACGCCTTCTATATCTGGAAGCCTGCTTACGGGGGTGAGTTAGAGAAGGTCACGTGGTTACCATGAGGCCATGCGAGAGGAAGGGAATACCCTGGCTACGCCAAGTTCGGAGCTCGTGTATGATGAACTTGTTCTGTTGATAGTTGGCATTCGATTATTTTGAATGAATAAAATTACTTAATAAAGATGCAGTTTATGGCTGCGAAGGAAACTATGCTTCTGGAGAAGAAGTTTATATTTTCCTTAACTATTTTACTATTTAAACTACAACCCAGGGAATAGAAACAGTGCGACGCAGTGATGTACATCGCAGATTATTGTGAAAACGTAGAGAGTTTTATTTTTAACAAGTTGCTGACTATGGAGATTCTTAGGCTTTTGTATGAACTGAAATTAACATTTTCATTCCCCCCCCCCTTCTTTAGAAAAAAAAACCCTTGATTTTTCCATTTATTTAATTATTTCATCATTAGCGATGCTTTTTAACAAATGAAAGCAGAGTCAGTTAAATTAAACGGTGCTCTAAAAAAAAAAAAAAAAGAGACTTCATGGGTGTTGTAAAAATTGTAGAACACTACCTCTCCAAATTTATGTATTATGAAATATTAGTGCCTGAATGTTAGCTTTTGCATATGAGTTTTTGATTGTGAGTTCTTAATAACTAAATAATTAGAGCGCTAGCTCTTTTTCGACCTCATGCGTAGCATAAATGGTAAAACGTGCTTTTTCATGTGTTGTCATTCTATGCAAATAAAAGTTACTGTTCTTAAAATATTGTCTTTGAGTATCAAATTCATAATATAAGTGAAAACATAACATATGCTAAACATTCTAATTTTTTTTTCTTCCAAATTTATTCTAGAACCTTTTCCATAAGAAAGGATTATTTGTATGAAATGTACCTTAAGAAAAAATGCATTAATACGTAGAAAAACAAACTGTCTTTAAACAATTAAAACCTTTTTTTGTGCTAACAGAGATGTTATTTAAAACATATAAGGATTTTTGATTCATTTATCTGTAGTTATGACTTTATTATTTTCCACTTGAAATAATTATAGCATTTTGCCAAAGCTGCAAAGTTCCACCCAAAGGTTTAAAGCTAGTTGTATATTTTTGACATTTATAACGAAGGAACAGTAAGTGTACCAAAGTAGATAAAGTTGAAAAATCAGATTCAAAATAATTTAAGGAAACTTCAAAGAAAATGGGAATCTTTACAAATATTTTCTATTTATTTTTAAACCTGCATAAAAAAATATTACAGTTCTAAGTAATTTTGATATACAGTCGGACCTCCATATATCGAAATTGCCGGGAAAAAATTCGATATATGGAAATTTCGATATATAGAAACAACCTGTTTTTATCATAAAAAAATCTCCTAAAACATTAAAATTAAAGCTAATTTTCGTGTATGAAACCCAATTTCTAATTTATTTGAGCATCGGATTAAACGAAAGTTAAGAATTAAAAAAATAACAGAAATTAAACCTTTGCGCCTTCATACATCTTCATTCTTCGGCAATTCAACTTGATCCGCAACATTAGGGTATTTTCGTTTTGACAATGTAATCGACAAAAAAGTAAAAAACCAATCTACTTAACCTGAATGATTTTTACTGAAGCTAAAAGACTAATAAAAATGATAATCAAACTTGAAACTGATTTTACAGTGTTACTGGTTACAACTAAGATTTGAAATGAACTTGACGGAATTTAAGAACTCCAGAACGGAACAACGACCTTTCTTCACACCCCTCAACCCCAGATTCCTTATGAGTTTCATAGCAACCTTAGTGAGCATAATTTTTTCCCTAACCTTCATTTTTCATGAGACAAACAGTCTAAAGTGGAAAAAAAAATCTACGAATGTCTCAAGAAAAATTTCGATATATAGAGATTTTTTCGATATATAGAAACAAATTTTCTATGTAATGAACATGGAAATGTGCTAGGATTTCGATATATAGAAAATTTCGATATATGGAAGTTCGATATATGGAGGTCCGACTGTAGTTAATTTTTGAATTAATGGCAGATTTTTTTTCCTCGATGTCTATTTTAAATTCAGAAAACGTATTAAAAAAAATTGAAATTATTTCGTTTTCATCCGTGTAAAACGCACTAGTTTCTTTTATAAAACCAGTGCAATAATTGATTTTGAGGGGAGAAATAGAAATGGGCAATTAAAATTCTGTTTGATCAGTGATTTAGTTGAAAGCAAAAGATATGCGCTGATTTTTTGTTTATTTTTTAAATTGGTGTAACTTTGTAAACACGGCGCTTTTCAAGTCACGGCGCCAGTGAACTGGCCTCATGTTGACCACGTGACTCGCCCGTGAGAAGGCTTCTAGATATAGGAGGCGTTGCCCAAGCTCAATTATTAGCACGCGAAAACGAAGTTTATTACGTGTAAACTGCAATCTTTAGGAGTTTGAATTTTGAAAGAGGAGAAAATTTTATCTAAAAAGAAAAAAAAACTGATCCGCGTAAAATAAAATCAAGGTGTCAAATCTTAAACCGCTTGCAATCGAAACCGCGTAAAATAAACCCGCGTAAAACGAGGGTCTACTGTACTAAGTTTTTGTTTTTCTTTTTTTTAACGGTTTGATGAAATATCGTTGAAATAAAAATCCCGAAGTTTGTCCAAAGCAAAACTACATTTCACTTCGGGATTTCCACGCTGCACCCATGTTGAATTTTTTTAACTGGTGAAAATTAAATCAAAAATTATTCAAATCAAAAAAAGTAAAAGTGGGAACGGGGGTGTCGTGAGACAAATCTTCTAAAGAAAAAATGATTTGTTCGAATACCATAGTTCTTTTCAAAGTTGTTACAAAGGGGGGGGGGCAGACAAAAACATTTTGATGCCTTAAAATCCAAAATTTTATTTTTGAAAAATATTTATTTGATTTTCTTCTTTTTATTTTTTTAAAATTAACTTATTTATTTTTAGCGATAACTGTATTGCACTTAAAGCCTGTTTTCTTGCTTGCTTTTCTTTTTTTTTTTCGTTTTTTAAAATTTATATGGTAACGTTGGAGAAAAAGGTTCTTTTAGTTACCAATACACATATTTTTTAGGATATTTTTTTAACAAATCACAATAGAAATTAAAACTTATCTTAGAAACCAGCAGCGAATAGAGTTTTTAACTATGTAAATACGAGGTAAATGAAGTTTGGTTTTCTTCATTACTTCTGACGTAAATTTCTTGTCAAAAAATACTGATGAATATACACTGGTGTGCAAAAATTAAGGACGAAGTCGAAAAATTAGCATATCAACTGAACGAAGAGGCAGAGCGGACAGAAAGACCAATCAGGAGATTAAGTAAGGTGATGTACGGTAGCACATGCGCAGATATGCAGGCAGACGTAATGGGGGAGTGTCTGAGTAGCATAAAGCATGTTGTCGGTGTAACATCAGTATTTCTGGCAAAGAGATTGCACGCCGTATAGCAGTTAAAATCACACCGAGTTGCTGCCTCAGCGAGAAATGGCGAATAATTAATCTGTTAGACGACATCTGGATGCTTTTACCCGAAGTCGAACCATTGGGAAGTTGGAGGAAGGCCGCAGTGAGACAAGTGTGGCTGCAGAGTTCGGAATTGCTCACAGCATCGTTTCACGACTTTGGAGACAATTTCAAACTACAGGAACAGCTATCCGGGGGTTCAGTTGTGTAACGTCCACGAGGAACCATACCCGCAGATGACCGGTATATTGTCTTACAGGCCAGAAGAAACAGGCGGCAGACAGCGGGAGAAATCGCTAGACACACGACACAGGCGACTGGACGACCAATATCACGTTTTACCGTGGCCAGAAGACTGCACGGTGGTGATCTGTTTGCACGACGCCCTATACGATGTGTACCTCTAACGCCAGCCCATCGGAGAAGGCGTTCTCTGTGGTGACGGGAACACCGGAATTGGAGAGACAATGAATGGGGACGAGTACTCTTTACAGATGAGAGCAGATTCAGTCTGAGTAGCGATTCTCATCGCATACTCATCTGGAGAGAGCGGGGAAGCCGCAATCATCCCTCGAACATCATTGAAAGGGACAGGTATGGAGTTCGCGGTGTTCTCGTTTGGAGAGGCATCATGCTTGGTAGTCGTACAGACCTTCACATCTTCGACGCAGGTTCAGTCAACGGGACCCGTTATTGTAACGAGATTTTTCTTCCATATGTGCGTCTTTTTAGAGACGCTATGGGTCCGCAGTTCCTTTTCATGGACGACAATGCACCATGTCATCGCACAGTAGCTGCCGAACAGTTCTTAGAGAGTGAGGATATTGAACGTATGGATTGGCCGGCACGATCTCCGGATCTCAATCCCATCGAGCATGTAAGGGATTTTCTAGGCAGAAGCTTGACAGCTCGTACCTTACCACCAGTAACGATTTGGGAGCTTCGATTGGCGCTGCAAGACGAATGGGCAGCAATGCCTCAACAACTCATTGACACCCTCATTCTCAGCATGGGCAGACGCTGTGAAACCTGCCTAGCAGTCGGGGGAGATCATATCCCCTACTAAAGACCGGATGTTTCTAGCTGGACACCCATCACAGGGATGTTTCGGCCTTCAGTCGCATTGCGCTCCATGCTACTTTTTCAATAAAGCTTCTTTTTATCCCTCTTATTTCTCTTTTAGTAAGTGTTGCTTACATTACACATGTCCTTACGTATTGGGGATCTTACGGTATTAAATGTGTTGATTTGGAAAGCTTGTACAAAGTTATATTGAAAAAAACCGTCTCGTCCTTAATTTTTGCATACCAGTGTATATATAAACTCTACAGCAATTTAAACAATAAATTGCTGTGAAAATTGAAAATTTCAAGCTCCACGTGATTCAGTTGATAATATTCCACTTAAAGAGAACATATATGATGCGTGTTCCAACGAGCAAAAAGAATTTATATGGTTCTGTAGAACTTCATTTCCAGAAGAAAATACCGACTTCTAAACTGAACAAAGCTTTTGAGAAAATTACACTTGTCTCAACCAACTTTTTGCTTCGCTGTGCTTTGGAAAACAACGTTTTGTTACTGATCAACAGAGTGTTGGATTTTATTGCTTCGGTGTAGTGCATTAGTGTGTTTTTTTCGTCCAAAACGTGTTTTTAGAAATGAAAAAACTAATTTAGCCTTCATTTTACCTTTTTGTGTGTGTCAACTTCAAAGTAACACTCCTTGGATCGTTTAAAGGAATTTAGAATCATTCTAAACTATTAAAAACTGTTTTTGGACTTTCAGTTTTAAACAGTGCCATGGCGAATTTTATCTTAATTCAGTTAAGGAATTTGAAAATTTTGTCCGTATGAATTTTGAATAAGGAAGATAAAACTTGCTTTTTTTTCCTTATTCCATACGTATATGCAGTAGACAGAAAGTTTACAAGTAATGAAATGCATTAACTGATTTTTATTAGAACAAAAGTATAACTTATTTTTTCCCATTTAAAAATTCTGCAGCCCTTGCAGTTTAAGTATTTACACCATTGCTTTTACTCACTACCCACTGTAAAATGTTAATGCAGGTTGAATGCTGTGCAGAAAATCTGAAACTGTATGAAAAACAGGTTAAATCACATAGCTATTTTTACCTCAATAATATCAATATCTTTGTTGATATCTTTTTTATAAACAAAAACATCTGCAAAAAAAAAAGTGTCAAAATGTATTTTTTAATGAAGACATATAAAATGCTTGAGCAATTCAATAAATATAATAAGGGAGATCGGTTTTAGTTCATACGTATTTTGCATTCTAATTTTTATAATTTTATTGCTAATATGTTACACATCAAAATACAGTTTCATGTAATACTAACACTATTTTTCTATCAATCGATAATATCAACATCTTTGTTAGCATTATTTTTATGAATAAATTTTAACGTCTGAAAAAAAAAATGTCGAAAGGTATTTTTTAAAGAAGACACACAAAATGCTTGAAATTTCAATCCCAATCAGATAATCTATACATATAATAAAATAACATGTTTGTGTGTGTGTGTGTGTGTGTGTGTGGCGCGCATCCCAGGAAAACGGTAAGGCCTAGAAAGATGAAATTTGGTATACAGGTGCAGTTTTTGCCGAAGTTTTGCACCTCGGGCTTCGGTTTTTGATATTTTAATTAGAAAAAAAGTTATTTAATGTTTTATGTGATTTTTAGCACTTTCAACCTCACAGACCTCGAACTAATCACGCCAGACGAATATTTTTTGCACTATAGTGTAGGAAATTTTATTTTAAATATGATAAATAAAAACATTTTAAAGTTAGAACAATTTTTGTATTTTTTATAGATTTTTGAAAAAACCTTTAATTTGCATTTTTTTCTGGGTTTAGTTTTTTTCGAAACCCATCCTGCGAAAGGTATTGAATCCTCAATTCTAAAATTTTAGTTGGTAATAGTAAAAACATTCTGCCACCTTCAGAAGAAAAAAGTTTTTAAAAATACGCAATAGTTTTTTTTTTTTTTTTTAACAATTTTTTTAATGTAGAACGCAACGCGAGCTGTTCGCTTGCCGGCTGAGTTCCGTACTTACCTCATCACGTGATCCAACTAAAATCGTTTGCCTTCTCTTCACTTTTTAGCCTACTTTACCAGTAAAAGTCAGAAAAAGAAGAAAAAAAAAGCATGAAAGAAGGCTTAATGTATCTTAAAAATATCGCGAAAAGCAAAAAAAAGTCAATAATAAATAAGATAATTAATAAATAAGATAAACGAAAAATTAAAAATTGGAAAGTATGGTATTGAGATGGGGAAAAATGTCTGTCAGTCTGTCTGTCTGTCGGTCTGTCTGTCCCCCCCTAATAACTTTTAAATGAATTGTCCGATTCGAACAAATTTTTTTTTGTTAGAAAGATCTCGGCGAGGACATCTCATTCCAATAATTCATTTTTTGATTTGAACAACTTTTCATTCAATTTTGAACAGTTCAAAAAAACTTAACATTAGCGCCTACGGGGAAATTCAAATCAAAAATAAATCTTGAACTTAGAAGCGAAATGGCTCCAAACAAACTTTGTAGGGAAAAGCTTTTGATGAAAAACATGTATCGAAAATATCTTTTTGATTTGAACAAGTTTTCGTTCAATTTTGAACAGTTCAAATCTCTTAACATTAGTGCCTATAAGGGGAAACTGAAAGTCAATATAAATATAGATTCCGAACTTAAAGGCGGATTTACTTCAAATAAACTTTGTTGGAAATAGCTCTTGACGCCAAACTCCAGACTCCAACTCCGAGAATTTAGGGACACCTGACTCCGACTCGACTCCTGTGCCCGATGATTAATCGGACTCCAACTCCCCGACTTCGACTCTAACTTCGTAGCTTTGGCAAAAATTTATACACGAAGGAAATATGACTGACTTCGATTCTTGGATATTCAACTCCGACTCCTTTATCTCAAAATGAGATTGACTCCGACTCCGCAGCTATGGTTTTAACTGCGAAATAATTATTATTGATATGACTTGTTTTTATTTTCATGATAAAGTTTTAATTTAGGTATTCAGTTTTCGGCGAATAAAGTCGAAGTCATTTATGTTTCTACATAAAGATATGCGCAGACGATTTTTTTTTTTTAACAGAATGAAAATTATTTCTTTAAGTTGACATTTTATTGATTTTTTTATTTATTTTGGTAAGTGCATTAATTCATTAAAAAAAATTTTTTTGGCAACCGGGGAAAAAGAAACGATTTTTACTTTCTTCTATATGTAATATATAGAAGAAAGTATTGGATTCGTGTAAATGTTCGAATTTTGACGGATTCGAACGTTTTGAGGTGTGCTGAGTCCATTTCGACTATTTTTGGAAAATGTCTGTTTGTCTGTCTGTGTGTATGTGTGTGTGTATGTGTGTCACGTCTGTGTGTGACCAGTTTTTTGTGGCCGCTCTACAGCAAAAACTACCGCATGAAATCGAACGAAACTTGGTACACATATGTGCGCCTATGTGAACTTGTGCCCATTGGTTTTTGGCGCGAATTCCTCCAAGGGGGGTGGAGCAATCGGACGTTTTTGAGTTATGCATGATTGCTTTTCCTCAGGAAGTAACTGGCGGAATCAAACAAAATTTGGTCCATATGTTGCCAGTAACAGAAACAGGTGCTGATTCAATTACGGTGTCAATAACTCAAACGGGGATTGAGCTATAGAACGTTTTTTGTCGTCAATTGTGACTGCTGTATCTCAAGAAATAATGAACGGAATGAAAGAAAAATTTATCGGCAAGTATCCCTTAGTGGGTATAAAAGCTGATTTTATTTTGGTGTCAAAAGCTAACAAGAAGTTCCGTCTAGAACTAGACGAGCCTACTTTCCCGTATACACATACTACTTTCTAGTACCTGATCAATATTCTCAAAAATAGCTAAAATCGCAAATTTTTTCAAACATATTTTTTTAAATATTTTAAGCTGATTTCTAGGAATAAAATATTCCTTACTTTTCTTCAAAAAAAACGAACAAATAAAATAGCAGCACCTTTTAAACAAAGCAGCTAATACACTTCTTTCCATTAAAAATTTTTTTTAACAGCTTTCAAAACGAAAAAATAATAATAATAAGTTCATTAAAATAAATACATCATATAAAAAAAATCGTTTCTTTTTCCCCTGTTGCCAAAAATAATTTTTTAAACGAATTAATGCACTTACCAAAAAAAAAAAAAACCAATAAAATGTCAAGTTAAAGAAATAATTTTCATTGTCAAAAAAAAAAAAAAAAAAAAAAATCGTCTGCGCATATTTTTCGAGTTTATTCACCGAAAACTAAATACCTAAATTAAAACTTTAGCGTGAAAATAAAACAAATCATATCAACAATAATTATTTCACAGTTAAAACCACAGCAGCGGAGTCGGAGTCGGAGTCAATCTCATTTTGGGATAAAAGAGTCGGAGTCGAATATCCAAGAATCGGAGTCAGTCATTTGTCCTCCGTGTATAAATGTTTGCCAAAGCTACGAAGTCAGAGTCGAAGTCGGGGAGTCGGAGTCCGATTAATTGTCGGGAACAGGAGTCAGAGTCGGTGTCAGGTGCCCCTAAATTCTCGGAGTCGGAGTCGGGAGTAGGTCGTTAAGAGCTATTTTCAACAAAGTTTGTTTGAAGTAAATCCGCCTTTAAGTTCGGAATCTATATTGACTTTCAGTTTCCCCTTAGGCGCTAATGTTAAAAGATTTGAACTGTTCAAAATTGAACGAAAACTTGTTCAAATCAAAAAGAAATTTCGATACATGTTTTTTATCAAAAGTTTTTCCCTACAAAGTTTGTTTGAAGCCACTTCGCTTCTAAGTTCAAGATTTATTTTTGATTTGAATTTCCCCGTAGGCGCTAATGTTAAGTTTTTTTGAACTTTTCAAAATTGAACGAAAAATTGTTCAAATCAAAAAATGAATTATGGGAATGAGATGTCCTCGCCGAGATCTTTTTAACAAAAAAAAATTTGTTCGAATCAGACTATTCATTCAAAAGTTATTAGGGGGGGACAGACAGACAGACCGACAGACATTTTTCCCCATCTCAATACCCTACTTTCCAATTTTTAATTTTTCAATATTTATCTAACTATTTTATTTATTTTTGACTTTTTTTTTGTTTTTCGGGATATTTTTAAGATGTATTAAGCCTTCTTTCATGCTTTTTTCTTCTTTCTCTGATTTTTACTGGGAAAGTAGGCTAAAAAGGGGGTAGCGCAATCGCCCGTTCTTTTTTTCCATTGTGAGTGCCCTATCTCAAAAAGTAATGCTACGTTCTGGTTGAAATTTGGAATATATGTGAATCCATATGTAAACAGGCTTTGGTTCAATTTTGGCGCCAATCGCGCCAAGAGGTGCTGATTTATTTTTATTATCATTATTTTTTAGCGAATAAAAATAGCTTTATTAGTGCAACAATAAGAAAGATAAATCGTAATAGATTATCGTCTGCTTATTTCTCGTGATTTTAATTGTATGGAAATGATCGGAAATATTATTTCAATGATTTAAAATTTTTAACTGTTGCCATCTTATGTTTGTTAACAAATAAAATATTTGTAATTAATTCAAGCAAGGCTTTTAAAATAACTTTCAATTTTCGCTCTTTGCTTTGCTTTTGCGATTATGCAGACATTGGGATGATCGTCAAGTTTTTTCATGTGTAATTTTGTTTTTGTTGGGAATATTCGCAACTCCAACGAACTATAGGGGGCACTGAAGTCACTGTCTAATGGCGGACTTAAAAACCAAAACAAACGCACATGGTAACGAAGAAAATGCTAAAAGTGTTGTGATTTTTGTTCGTACGTATGATTTTTTTGCTTTATTCTTTTTAAATTAATTTTTAAAGTCTTGTGGATATTCTGGCCCACGTAGAAAGAAATGAGAATTCAAGAAGCATCACTAAACGTCAAAGATTAATGCAAACTACGTAGTTCTAAGCAGCTATTTCCATGATGTTGAATTCGATATTTATCAATTCTTGATAAAACTAAATAATAATTGTGGCCTGACAAGAATAACAATTAATGCTAGAAAATTCAATATGACATTACAAATTGTTATCGAAAGAAGATGATACTTCTTTGCCTTGCTTGGCTAGCACTTATTGTTTTGCATTTGTTGGCTGAGTTATTTCTCTCGAATTCCCGAATCGGTTAATTTAAAAATTTTTTGTTTCGATTTTTCTAATTTCTGAGTTACGATTTAATTGTGTCATGTTATGCAAATCATCAACAAAATTCTCACGGATATATGGTGGTAGTTTTCTTTTCAGTTGATTGACCATTATTTCTTTTCACTTATCGAATTCTGTAATCTTACTACCATTTTATTCCACTCATGATAAAAATTAAAAATGGTTTAACTAAAAACGCGAAATCTCGCCAAGGCTACTTTGCTCGCACTATGCTATAGAACTATAACCCTAAACAAATTTGGCGAAACCTTTCAGCTGAGAATAAAAGGAATAAAGTAAATTCTTTCTCGGTTATTCATTTTGTTCTACGATAATATATTCAAGAAAATATTTTGCATACTGTCCATTCCAACTAAATGCTGCTGTAAAATATGGTAAGTTTAATTAATTTAAGATTAAAAAAAACCCCATATTCTTACAAATTCATACAAAACAATAAAATTTTTTACCTTGTATAACGTTATCCAAGTTTGTTAATCCAGAATTTTCGCTTTCACCAATTATTAAGGAAATAATGAAAACTAACATTATTTTGAAAAGCTCGAGAATACTACTAAGGGAAGAATTAATTTCTGTAGCTGAAAGCAAACTAAGACACATCGATTGCGTTAATAAATACTCAGAACAAACTGCCTGTGTTTACGTCAACAGACAAACGTGGAACGCAACGTGGCAATGCTTTAGTTTCATCGGCAGTTTTGTAAATCACCGCAAGGTAGCGTATTCAAGCGCTGGAGTTCCGAATTGCTTCCTCGTCAAGCATGGGGAGGGATCAGAAAAAAAAAAGAAAAATATAGAAGAAAGTTTCGTGATGGCCACAACATACTAGTTTTTTTTTGATATGATGTATTTATTTTAATGAGGTTATTAATTTTAATTATTATTTTTTCGTTTTGAAAGCTGTTAAAGAATTATTTTTTAATGGAAAAAAGTGTATTAGCTGCTTTGTTTAAAAAATGCTGCTATATTTTTTTTACGCATCTATTTTTTTTAGATGAATAAGGAATATTTCATTCCTAGAAATCAGCTTAAAATATTAAAAAATATATGTTTGAAAATATTTGCGATTTTAGCTATTTTTGAGAATATTGATCAGGTACTAGAAAGTAGTATATGTATACAGGAAAGTAGGCTCGTCTAGTTCTAGACAGAACTTCTTGTTTTTTTAGTTTTTTATTTTTTTGCAAGCGTTACTTTTTGCACACTCGGGGAACATAGAGGCCTTTTTTTTTTTTTTTTGCGGCTTATTTTGATTAAATAAATAAAGCCCACGACTTTTTGCATGATCTGTGTTTTTGTTACGAATTGGCGGTTATGTTAGGTAGAGATAGAGATAGAGATTGAGTGGACAAAAAATGTTTTCTTTTCGAATTAATACTTATATAAATAAAAAAAGATTGTTAATTACTGTCAGAGGTAGATATGCATAGATCGTATAGATAGATTGATAGACAAATATAGAGGTCGATATACTAGATGGACAGCAAGAAAGAGACATGCAGGTCATTTAAGGAACTTGAACGGGGTGTCAATGCCCCTCCCCCCACACACACCATGACTTTGAAAAAACAATGCTTTCACATAAAAGTGGGAGTGCTTTTTGTCATTTTTCGACAAAATTTGCAAGAAGAGTACGCCGTTTGTGTCTCCCCTCCCCTCCTTGAAAAGTATTCCAAACGAAGGAACTGGAGATAGGTCTAGAAAATATTTTATTTCAACTACTAATGATATAGATAGATATAGATTGACCGATATCGCCACTAAATTTATTTAAGCAGCCGCCAAAGGCGGCAACATTGGAGTAAAAAGGCGAATGATAATATTGATGTATAAAGGAAAACATTGATTAATACCGTCGCTAAATTGTCTAAACAGCCGCCGCAGGAAGAACCCTGGCGCAAAAAGGCGAATGGCGTAAAAAGGCGGACCAGCTGGTTGTCGAAGGCGGCTAGTACATAATAAATTTAATTTACTGTTAATACTAATATGAGTATGGATACATTATTCGCTATACGCTCTTTAAAAGCTTTAAAATGAAATTTTCTTGC
The DNA here is from genome assembly GCF_026930045.1 of Uloborus diversus. Taxonomy (NCBI): domain Eukaryota; kingdom Metazoa; phylum Arthropoda; class Arachnida; order Araneae; family Uloboridae; genus Uloborus; species Uloborus diversus. The sequence continues at coordinate 66,445,176 of NC_072734.1, read as the reverse complement.
TTTGAGTGTTTTACTAGTTATTTCTGAGCTTTTCCGTAAAAATAGAAAGCAATCAAAAAAAAAAAAACTCAGGAGGGTATTTGTTACATCGCACCAACTTGACCCAAGTGCGATGCATCAATTTGATCCACAGAAACCCATTAGAAAACTCAAAGGCAGGGATAAAACAGCTTCGAACAAAAGCAACTTATATTGTGTAAAAATCTACCTCCCAATAAAAAAACACTGTAGTGCCTTGATTTATACAATATAATCACTTAAAAACAACATACTACTGTCCAAGGAATGCAATAAAAATTTACTTTTCCGCACAAAAAAACAATTTTTTATGACTACATCTCACACGCCAAAAAAAAAAAAAAACAGGTTATCCCGAGTACGTCGCTTGCTTCTTCATAAAACAATCAGTTATTGACGCATACGTACTCGAAAATCAAAGCCCTCGTATCAATTTAACCTTTACTAACTGGATCCGGTCTCCCCTAAGATCTACAAGCATGAGAGAAAAATGAATTAATAACAGTAAACAGTGGAGTTAAAAATTTTCGTTTATTTAAAACAAGAATATTGTCCGCAAGAATGACAGCGAAAATGTTACATACCCTATTCCTGAACTTCAAATGTTAAGGAGAGCAGCAGACAAATCATTTTAACAAAATAATTAAGGAATCCTATAAAATGGTGATAATAAACAGTTTTATTGCACATCAGATTAAAAATTCCTTTTTTTATCTATAATAACACCGCGTGACACGATTTTTTTAACATTAATACTATCGTGTGTTTTGAGTTACTTATTTAATTGTAATCAAAATTGCCAAATGATATGAATGTCTAACAAATGACGTTTCTTTGTTACAGCCTCTATTACATTTTCACGCACCCTCGTTTATAATGTGATAAAAAGAAATTAATTCCATATTCATTTCAGTAATTAGAATTATAATGCAGCCTATTAGTATATATTGTGAAAAATGTCATCTGCAACAGTTATTGTTAAATAGAATATTTTATTTCGATTCGAATTGCTGTAAGTTTCTGAAGTGGCAAACAATTCAATTTTTAATTTACCTTTCATTCCACGAGTAAATGGTTTTTCCACCCTTACATATAAAACTCGGTTTGACCAAAAATTTTGGCAAACTTATGGATAAAAATGCAGAAGATTTCTGTATTTGAAAAGTATTTTTCCCGAACAGAGATGCTAAATTAAAAGAAGGTTTTTTTTTTTTTGTCGGCCGACAAATAAGAACGCTTATGGAGAACGATGATCTTGATGAAAATCTCACCTATAAAGAATTAGCGACTTGGTTGTTTTGTCACACATTGTAATTGAACTCATTCCTAGGATATGAGAATGACATGAAAATTTGGGGACAAAGTTTAAAACGATGTACCTTGATAATTTAAATAATTTATTTAAAGACTGCGATTTTACACCTTTAAGTATGCTTAATTTTGTACTACAAATTGAATTTGTGCAGTGTTGATACAGTAAAACCCCTCTAATGCGGACACTAACAGGACAAATTTCTTTTTTCGCAACAGAGGGGTGTCCGCAGGACAGGGGTTAAATAATTTAATTGCCTTAGAATCGGAGAATTAAATATTGTCCGCACAGGAGGTGTGTCCGCATTTGAGGGGTGTCTGTTAGGAGGGGTTTTACTGTATAAAATTTTTAAATAATTTAAGTCCATTTGAAAAACGGATGGAGAGAGGAAAAAAGTGTGACTTTCTGGTTATTCAAAAAAATTTGTAGAAAAAACGAAATGAGTTATTGTTTTAATAAGAGTAGAATATCGTCAGATAAGTTATTTATAACTATTAAAAAAATGAAAAACACTTTCTGGGTTAAACAATTTTTGTGTCATGCTACTGGGACATAATATTGTTAGGATTTTGGAGAATCACCCAGACATCGATAGCTCATCCTCGCGAAAAGTGTTTTCATCAAGTTTGATAAACAACTTGAAATTACCTATTTACTTAATTTTAAATCGTTTAATTTTAATATTAAGTTTAAAGTTATTTTATTAAAGTGCTCCTTGGATGAACTACACCTTGTAAGCTACTAGCTCTCTAGCTCATAAAAACTCTTCACTCGCTTTTCCTGCGTCTCTTCTTTGTTTGGAGAAACGTAAAAGAAAGAGAAATCAATAGCGTTTCTCCGCGAAAAGGGTTTTCCCTTCCAAGCATGTGACTATTGGCATAAAAGTTATTCTTGAAACGCACTTAAAGAAAGTTTCTCCGTGACATCAAATCTTAGTTCGGTTATGGAGTGAATTTTTCGGCGCGATGCTAAGCTAACGGTTAAACGTGACGGTACGAGTGCATTTTGACGTCCCAGGATCAATTTATTTGTCCTTATCTGAAGAAATTCGACTGAAATATCTTCTTAAGGCGAAAGGGATGTGCCAGAGAGCGTTTTCCCAATGATTTTATGTTTTTCGTACGGTTGTTTGTTTTGCAAAGGTTTCACATATACTACACGACAAATGCATCCTCTACGTTGAGTTTTTGTAAATGTCCTTCACGCTGAGACTCTGGTGAAATATAGAAAATTTTCAGATTTTTGTGAGCTTGATGTGCAGTAGTTGTATCATTTAAAAGGAAAATATGCAAAATATAAATAAATGACATTTTTAATAAATTTTCCTATCTATGGCAAGGTCTGCGTGCATAAAAAAATGGAGGGAATTATAATAGCAGTATAGATTTATACAAATATTATTTCCTAAAATTAATCAGGTATTAGCTGCTAAAAATTCACGGTTGATTTTAAGCAAACAGAATTTGAGACTGTTAAAAATATTCTTGCAAAGCTATTTGTGTAATCAAAACGAGACTCAGCTCGTAGCGTACGAAAGGAGGAGGAGGCAATTCGGGGTTCAACCCCCCTCGCATAGAGTGCAAGTTTATATGAAAAATTCGTACATTACCCAATGTTAATCAAAAATTTCCATATTTTTTTAGTTTTTATTGCATTAATTAAAAAAGAATATTGCAGAGATTTGACTAAGAAAGGTCTAGAGGGGACACTTGCCACGGATGACAGCACCACCAGGGGGTAGCAAAAAGATCAAGATGTTCATTGATTTTAAATTTTATTGATATTAAAAATAAAGTTACAAAGACATCATTCATCAAAGATCGTCTGAAAATGGAGTTTTAAGATTTCAATTTCGAAAATTTTACAGAGCGGGTTTATATACATTTAAAAAAATTGAACCCCCTCTTTAAGAAAATCCTGCGTTCGCCACTGACTCAGCTTACATATGAAAACGACATACAGTAGTATTATTATGTAACGGTGACAGGAGAAGAAATCGTTCTATTTCCAGTAAATGTACATTTATTGATATTAAAAACTACCAAGATAAATAAACAAATGCACAAGCACAAAAATTGTGTTAGTGTTCTTTATTTAACTCAAGTAAAGTGCTATATTTACAAAAAAGGCTAAATAACTCGAACGGCTGAGTTAATCTACGTGTTCTTTGATATTTTTTTTCTGAACATTATACGATTGATAAGCACTTCAACGCATTTTTGCTTTTTAATTAATGTTAGTTTAAAATTCACTTCATACATTTAACGTTTATTAATAAAGATTTCAATTCTTTTACAAACATATGGTTAATTTATTAGATTGGTTTGCAAAAAAGACATTTTAATTGAAAAAATCATATAGCTAAAGAACAAAAATTTTACTACACTGCCCATAAAATTATAAGAGTGGATTAAGGTTACGTAAAAAAATAACAAACTAATTTAAATCTGAGCTCCCAGCAAAACTTTCGCTTTTTATTCCTTTTCCTAACATATTGTAAAATCTTTCTGCAGGCATAGGACAATTTCAGTGAAAGTAACATTTTTCATAAAAATATACCTAACAACAAACAAAAAGACAAATTAATCGCGAAAACAAAAGACGTTTTCTTTATCAACTGCACTCAATTAAAATTAATTTTATCACAAAAAATGTATTTGCTTTCACACCGACGATGTTTTTTCCCTCAGAAGAAAAGCTCCATAAAATGAGAACCATGTTTGCAAAAGATATTATTTTAATTTTGACAATGTTGTTGAAGTCTCCCCTTTTTTTCTGAAAACCAATAAATTTTATTGCTTTTTTTCATTTTATACTCGAAACTGTCTCATCGTTAACAAAGCCATTTTTGAGCACAGAGAAATGGCGACAAAATAATTAAAGCATTAATTGCAAAAGAAAAATATTTTGTTGGAACATAATTGTGTTAAATACACCGTGAACATATTTTTCAATCATTAACATGCGTGAAATGCTTTAAAACAATTATTGTTATTTTATTTGTGTTGGTTTAGTAAGATTTTTTCTCTTCTTTTTCTTTACATTTTTTTTTAAATCTCATTTTTTATGCAGTGACATTTTTTTAACGTTTTTGCTTAATGTTGTCACTGGTATTTTGTAGGAAAAGAAATGGATATAATGTTGATTGAAATTCGTATCTAATGTTTTATTTTTCATGGAAATTGTCTTTCACTTTATGAATAGTCATTCCATATGTTTTTTAGGCTAATTTAAGTGGATTGCCGATAACAATATTAGTAATATTAATACAAAAGAGATAATAAAATGCAATGTAAATTTTACAAAAACGTAGTATTGGATTTCGGATAAATAAAACTGTAAGAAGTGTGTGACAGCATGCGAAAACTGCTGAGTGAGGGGGGGGGGGATTTTTTAACGTTGAAATCTGGCTCAAAGTTTAAAACCTGTCAGCTTCGTTGGCAAGAGTCTTTTTATTGTTACTATTTTTAAGTTGCAAAAGTTCTTTTAGTTCCAAGAAAGTGTAAATTGAATTGTCTTACATGAGTATAATTTAAATTTAAAATGTGTTTTATACTATGTTCATTAAATTTACCTTCCGTACCTGGTGTTGTCCTTCGCTATAAATGTATGATCCAACCTCGCTACATAATTTCAACATGAATTATGATTAAACTGTTATAATTCTGAAATTGAAGAATACATTTCGAATATTAACGCTGCTTACATAAAGAAATAAACTTATTTATTTTACTATGGGTGTAGAGGGGGATGAGCAAATAAATTTTTTCCATGGTTTAGTACTACAAAACAAGTATCTAGCATAGTCGTCTAACTTTTGCTTTTCGTGAAACATCATCAGAAATTTTGTCGTTTAGCCAACATCACAAACTAAGATTTTCCTCACTTCATATTCAAAAGAATTTTCGCAATCCTGGCAACAAAACTATTATTGTGATTTCAAAATGCAAAACTTTCCAGATACCTCCACAATAAAACTAAAACACTCTAATATAACACTGATTGATGGATTGCTCAATCCATTTGACAATGAGGCACAAATGAGGCACTGTTGTGCATATATTTGCACATTAGTCCCGGAATTTTATGATTTTTATAGTTTCAAATGTAAAGGACCATTATGTATCAAAATATTAAGTATAAATTCTCTAAAAAGTTTTCATGTACATAAAAAATAATGTTTTCTACTTGTTGCGGGCGTGACCGTGTGGTCACAGACACAACACGTACAATTTATTACCTCAAGCACAAAATATTTTCGAAGTGAAACTTTTTATGCGAGGGCTTTGAAATTATGACCCGTAAGCAGTTCGTGTGACGGGAGTGACGTAGTAGTATTTTAACTGTTGCCAAAATCAATGAAAAAAATAGTCAAGTTAAAATACTTCATTTTTTTTATTGTTGCCAAAAACAATTGAAACTAACGATAATTATTAAGTTTGTTTTGTTAACGAATTTAACAAATTAATTTCAATGCTGTACCTAACCAAGCATATATTTGTGGATTTTGGGCATTTTAAACTTTTCAAGTCGAGTGATCAGTTTAAAAACGAAATACACATTGCTTAAGTTCAGCCTTGAAATTAGTTTGTTAACTTTTATTTACAAAATTAAATTTATTTTTCGTTGGTTTTGGCAACAATTAAGCACGGGTTTGAGTGCTGTTTAGTTTTCTCGTTTTTTATCTCTTTCCTTTTTTTTTTTTTTTTTTGAATATACAATTTTGTTAAGAATATGTCCTAAGTCAGGTTCAAAATGAAGAAGATCGTAGCGTGAAAGAAAACGTGCGAGTGAAGTGACAGTTCAGAATTTAAAAAAAAGGAAAAAGTTTTTCTTCTACCATGTATCGACACACAATTTAAAAATACACAAATAAAACTAGTAACTGCACTGCAAATAAACAAACACTTTTTGAACAATATTTGCACACGTACACTTGTCCCCTTTTTAGCCTACTTTCCCAGTAAAAGTCAAAAAAAGAAGAAAAAAGCATGAAACAAGGCTTAATGCATCTTAAAAATATCGTGAAAAACAAAAAAAAGTCAAAAATAAATAAAATAATTAAATAAATATTGAAAAATTAAAAATTGGAAAGTAGGGTATTGAGATGGGGAAAAATGTCTGTCGGTCTGTCTGTCGGTCTGTCTGTCGGTCTGTCTGTCTGTCGGTCTGTCTGTCTGTCCCCCCCTAATAACTTTTGAATGAATAGTCCGATTCGAACAAACTTTTTTTTGTTCGAAAGATCTCGGCGAGGACACCTCATTCCCATATTTCACTTTTTGATTTGAACTATTTTTTGTTCAATTTTGAACAGTTCAAAAAAACTTAACATTAGCGCCTACGGGGAAATTCAAAGCAATTCCGAACTGTGAGGCGAATTTGCTTCAAACAAACTTTGTAGGAAAAAGCTTTTGATGAAAAACTTGTATATAAGATATCTTTTTGATTTGAACAATTTTCCGTTCAATTTTGAACAGTTCAAATCCCTTAACATTAGCGCCTACGGGGAAAATGAAAGTCCATGTAGATTCCGTACTTGAAGGCGGATTTACTTCAAACAAACTTTGTCGGAAATAGCTCTTGACCACCTACTCCCGACTCCGACTCCGAGAATTTAGGGGCACCTGACACCGACTCTGACTCCTGTTCCCGACAATTAATCGGACTCCGACTCCCCGACTTCGACTCTGACTTCGTAGCTTTGGCAAACATTTATACACGGAGGACAAATGACTGACTCCGATTCTTGGATATTCGACTCCGACTCTTTTATCCCAAAATGAGATTGACTCCGACTCCGACTCCGCTGCTGTGGTTTTAACTGTGAAATAATTATTGTTGATATGATTTGTTTTATTTTCACGCTAAAGTTTTAATTTAGGTATTTAGTTTTCGGTGAATAAACTCGAAAAATATGCGCAGACGATTTTTTTTTTTTTTGACAATGAAAATTATTTCTTTAAGTTGACATTTTATTGTTTTTTTTTATTTTGGTAAGTGCATTAATTCGTTTAAAAAATTATTTTCGGCAACAGGGGAAAAAGAAACGATTTTTTTTTAATATGATGTATTTATTTTAATGAACTTATTATTTTTTTTTTCGTTTTGAAAGCTGTTTAAAAAAATTTTTAATGGAAAGAAGTGTATTAGCTGCTTTGTTTAAAAGGTGCTGCTATTTTATTTGTTCGTTTTTTTGAAGAAAAGTAAGGAATATTTTATTCCTAGAAATCAGCTTAAAATATTAAAAAAAATATGTTTGAAAAAATTTGCGATTTTAGCTATTTTTGAGAATATTGATCAGGTACTAGAAGTACCTGAGGTACTAGAAGTACCTAGTATGGGTATACGGGAAAGTAGGCTCGTCTAGTTCTAGACGGAACTTCTTGTTAAGAACACTATTTTTGAAATAGTTTTAGAACCGTTTTGTGAACACATGTCATAATACTTTTTGAACACGTGCACTTGTCCCCTTTTTTAGAACACTTTTTCCGATCAGTTTTCAAAACACTTCTTGAAACACTGTTCGGAACATGTATATCCTTTCTAGCTCACTTTTTGGACATTTCATGGACAGTGTAAAAGAATGGTTTTTGAACACTTGTGCTAAACATATTGTGTCACACGTTTTAGTACAGTTTTTAGGATATTTTTCGCAACAATTACCTATCACTAATATCCACCCGGAATGTGTGCTACCCAAGTATAAAAGAAGCTTATAAAAAGAAAAAAATATTCACTAAATTCATTTTTGTTGAGACTGCAGGCTTGATGATGGGTTTAGGCTTTGAGTGAATATGATTATTAATCTGCATTATTAGTATGAAAATTTAAAATGTAATGGCAGCTCAAAACCAATTGAATAGTTTACATCGAAATGACAAACGAGCAAAAAATGCAGCAGGAAATTGCAGTATGTCATATTTACTACAGAAATGACAACTAAATTTGAAATATAAATTTCCATAAGTAAGTTTTCAAAGCAAATCAGTAATGTAAAAAGTAAACAAAAATGTGTCAAAAAACAAATGGTTATATAAATTAGTTTAAAGAAAAAATAATTCCTCAAGAACAAAAAAAAATTTATTACTGTCTATAAATCTAATTTGTTTACGTTCCTACTACTTAGCTACTCAGTAATGCAATGAAATTCTCTAACAACTAATCATTTCTGTGAAACAACACTGCAAAGATGGAATTACCAATTAGTTAGTATTGAGTTTTTCTTCCTTATGCAAAGTACAGGAGTAAATACATTAAATTTAAAAAAAAATTCATTTGAATTAATCCGAAAAATTCCATTTAACTCATTCCCAGATGTATGTTTAGTGTTTTCGACCCGTCTGCAAGTGCATATGAATGTACGGGCAATCAAAATGCCCATTTTTGATAATTACTGAATTCATTATCACGAGTTTTCTCGTGACGTCAGTAAGTACGTATGTTTCAGAGGTGAATTTGTAAATGTTCCAGTACCAGAAACCCTAATGATAAATGATTGAATAACGATTTTCGGCCAGTTTTGTGTGGAAGCGGAATTATTTTTCTTGAAAAGTAACGGCGTTGCAGTAAGACCACGAACGAATTCACCCCTGGTTTTAACGTATCTCGCACAATTGAAATACTGTATGCCGTAATAAGTTAAAATTTTGTATGTAGACTGAGTGGAGTCTGGTGGTGCATCTCCGTTTTTGGTGTGCACAGAGCTTCCAAAAGAAGCGTTTACACTTTTTCTTTTTTGAACCAAATTGGTGTAGTTTTCAATGACGACTAAGAAGCATATTTTTCTCGATTATGTTCGATTTGATCGAATTCTATGTACCAGTCACGTCGCGAGACATATTCTTCTGGGTAGATTAAAGGAAATTTCTGGCTTCACTTTTGGTTGATAAAATTCGTTTGAATCGAATCATCAATTACGTTAGGTGGAATGTGCCTCTGAAATGATGTTATGCATGGACGCGCTCTTGGTGAAAAACGGAGTTACAAATATTTCACTAGTTACTACTTCTAAATTGTTATTTCAGTATGATTTTTTGGAAAAATTACTTCTGGAATAAAATTTTTTGAAAATCGAATTATTTGGTTGATCAAAAGTTATTAAACGTAACTTGCTTTCTATTAATGGCACATTCAACTCGATTGTGTTCAATTTGATGGAATGCTACCTACCAGTAGCGTAGTGAGAAATTTCAATTATTTTCCCGAATCCCCTTTGTACATCTTGCGAACCTCCAGGGATTCGCGAATCCCCGGTTGGGAAAAAATGTTTTAAATAGTCCCTTAAAATTTGAATTCTAATTTCTCCTTGACTTTTGGTCGCTCAAATGTCACGTTTTTTGTGTCAGTAATAGTTTTCAATAGAGAACATTTCCCTAAAGACAAGTTAGGGGACCTAAGACAAGTATAAAAGTTGAATTTCGTATTTTTTGAATTATTTTTATTTTTTGCTTCAAATGTTCAATATCTTAACTCTGCATCTGATTTTGAATATTTTTGCAATTAAAAGTACGTATCTAGGACTAACGGTTGTAAAAATAGAGGTTTTGCAAGTTAAACCGGAACACCCTGTACAAATGCAATGTGCAACAAATATCCAAGCTTAAACACACAAGATCCACATATATATTTTTTCTTAAGTGGTTACTGAACAAGATTTAGTAACTTCGTGCGAAATCAAACAATTTTGAATTTAGATAACCCTTTTATATACACTGAAAAGATCGAAATATTTGTTTACGTAAGTGGTACGTAATAAAGTATGAGCAGTGTAAGTAATAATGAAAAATCATTAAAATTTTACAATTTAGAAAAAATATTTTCAAAATGTAACTATACACTCTTAGTTTAGACTATTTAAGCGTTATGAAGTAAACGTCGTACAAGAATGCAAAAATTTTGATAAATTTGAAAATTAAAAACACAATTTTGAAATTTGAAATTGAATTTTATAATATTGTTATACTGCTTATGTAGATATTGTAATGATAAAAATATCCTAATATTTCAAATCACGTTTATTTTTCTTTCACATAGAAATGGCATATTAGGTATTAAAAAACAATCATTGGTAAACAAATGCTTTGTTTTACATTAATATCATTTAATGAATTTTTAGCTATCCATTAAATTTACATAAACACCGACTTTTTTTCTGTAAAACACAAATGATGTGAGTTTGAAAATTAACGAATACATTTCTTCTGACCGTTTTGAGCGAGTTCAAGGCTGTATGTCATTAATATTTTTGAGACAATAAAGGAAGAAATCCTTGTCAATGATCATTAGCGATGCTCCAACAAGCAAATTGTTTTAATAATTAGATAAAATAATCATTTAAAACAATGCATTTATTACTCTAAAAAACAAATATAACTTCATTAAATTTCAGTTTTATTTGAATAAAAGGAATGCATGCGTTCAAATTTTTTTAAAGAACTTGCGTTTTTACTAATTGGGACTAATTAGATATAGCTTTAGCGTGTTTATATAGACATGACTTGAAAATGATAACAATAACAATCGCCCTTAATTGTTTTTAAAGCATCAAAATATTCGATGGTTTGATAAATTATTGGTACGTTTATGAATTATTACACAGTTCAGAATGCGAAGTCAGAACACTAGTTAGAAGACATTTGTATTTTTGTCTAGATTTCAGAAAAATGAAAACTTTTACATTGTGAAATATATGTTATTCACGAATATTTTATGAACAAGTGCACCCAGTCAAAAAAAAAAAAAAAAAAAAAAAAAAAAAAAAAAACCTTTGTGACCAATTTTAATTGATTTTTTTTAAATGTTTGACGAACTGTAAGTTATTTATTGTATTATTTAAGTTCCGTTGAATTCAAAAACACCTCTTTCAAACAAAGTCATTTTTATGCATGACGTCAGTGCAAAAAATTAGTTGGCAGCAAGTTTTTTTTTTTTTTTAATCGAATGAAGAGTTTGAGAAATGAACACGCGACTTAAAAAAAAAGACTGATAAGCACACGATATAATTTAACAGTTAAGCTAGCATTACTAATCAGATTGGAGCCAGTTCAAATTATGAATATTTTTTTGTTTCAAAAGCAACTAGGGTTACACAAAAGAAATTCAGTGAATGTCACTTCTCATTAACTCCGTCGCTAATATTATCACTATCATTTGAAGTGCACCCTTTTCCAATCCTAAAGTCCATTTTGGCTGCATAATTATACTGATATCCTTTTTTGATCTCATACAGATCCAGTATCGTCAGTTAGAAGTTTCTTTCTGGCTTAAAGTTTTCTAGGATGAATTTCCACTCGCACTTAGAAATATTTTTCTTAATATCCAGAAAACGAAACGTATATTCTTGGTAATTTCTTTTAAGTATTCTGATTGGACAAAGATTTTTTTTTTTTTTTTGATTATTCAAATATATTTTTTCGACTGTTATTTATTTCATCAAATTTAACTATGAGAAAATATTCAATTATTCCATAGTTATAGTGGATACAAAATAGAGATACTGTATTTGACGCGAGCAATGAAAAAGCATTTCCATTTTGTAAGCTAGCATTTTTAAGTCTTTAAACTTCACCCCCGATCCATATTGTTAGTTTATTTTCTCTAAATATTTCTATTTTAAAGTTTATTAAGGCAGTTAATTTGCTTTATTTTTCTTTTAAATTTGTCTTTTAGCATTGCAACTGGGGCATTCCACGGTATTTTTGACATTTATGTAGAGTCCGTAACGTGACCTTTTTTTGCCATAACCTTTTAATTTACCGTTTGATTTGAAATTATTTTAATTTGAGCTGGTGTGTTGATAGGAAAAGATCAAAATAAAATAATATGCTAATCAAACAGTAAATTAAAAAGTTATGGCAAAAAAGGTCACGTTACGGACTCTACATAAATGTCAAAAATACCTTGGAATGCCCCAACTATAAAATGTTTATTATGACACGTTTCATCAAGTTTTTACATTATCCAAGCTTACGTTCAAAGTCTGAAGTGGTTAAAAATTATAACTGTCTTTTTATAACTTATTTTGGCAGCGATTCTATCTTTATCTTAACTCTTCTAAAACAGGAAAAGAAAAGTGAACCAATCATTCTCTTCTCGCAGTAGTTCATGTGCTCCTATTATTTTAGATGGGTTTTGCTACCAAAATAATTTGACTGATGAAACACCCCGAGCATGTCACTTAACCACAAACTGCACTTATCAGACAGCAATCCCAGTGCTTAATAATGCCTGAAAACACGAAGACTTGGTTTTCCGATTAGCTAAAGCTACAGACCAGTCTTGCACTCTACAACATTGGTACTAGATGCGATCGATTTACTGTTTCAGCTCCATCTATTTCATCAACTTTTATCTTATAGGAGCAGTCAGGAACCATTCCGTTACAGGCTAATTCATGTCCTTATAATGTTTTCCTCACCTTTTTTTCTATTTCTCTGTCTATTGAGTATGTAGCAAATAATTTTTTCTCTATTTTTTCTTGCTGTAGGGGAGACCGGAGTTTGTTACATTTTTTTTTTTTTCAATATTTTTTTACGCTAAACTATTTCAATTATATACACGCGTGAAACTTTAAAATGCATTTAGACTGCTTAACATTCATAATATATATTTTTTTAATGATTAGAAGTCACTACTCCAAAATATTTCAAGTTTTTTGAATAGATGTAGATTGTAACAACTTACCCCACCACGGGACATGTTGTTACAGTATATGGGGTTAGTTGTTACATCAGATATATTTTAGTAATGAAATGAATTTTACACATTTTCTGGTTTATTCTGTTAAATTTTAAAATTTCTTAACCACGTTAAAAAACAAAAACTTTCTGGCTTTACGGATTTACTTCATTAATGACTTTTTCTAATAAACTATCATCATCATTACCATTGTCCGCGAATAACAATTTTCACAAGCATATTATTTATCAAACTTAGAACATTGGTCATGTGCCCATTTGTCACAATTACGACATTGAAGCCGTATAGATGGTTTTTTGGATTCTGAGCACGGTTTAGATCACTCTATGCAGAACCAGTCTTCATCATCTTCATCCGAAGGACGCGCTGTTTAGACGCACCTATTTGCATTTTTTTTCGCCTTTGTGTCTGTTGATTTCTTCTCTGTTAGACACAATTTCCTTTTCACAGATTTTTGTTTCCCAGCTTCGGCTTGGAAAACATTTTTTACTGGTGTATCTGTTGAAGTGGCGCTGACCTATGGTTTACGCTGGCGAACCGTCCTCACTTCTGCACTGCCTGCAGCATTGGAGAAAGACCTATATACATTCGAATAATACATTATTTATTATTATTATCATTGTTGCAATTATTATTATTACTTATTCAACCATACATATTAACAATAAATTAAATCATAGAATGAAAGAGATCAGAATTATTATTATTACTGTTATTACAATCGTCATCCAACTACAGTATTTTATATGAATTAAATCATGCAATAAAACAAATGAGAAATACTACATACACATTTGCATCTTACTGCAGAATTTCTCTAGTGTCATGAAATTTATCGGCTGCCTTTCGTAATGAACTACTTGCAATTACTTCTTTAGCCACATCCAGGTATGTTTCTTTAGGTGTTTTGCCCCTGCATGTCTTGTTTTTATAGTCCCCCGTCATATCACAATTAAAAACAAAACATAATAATAAATAAAAACTTACATGGGGGCAAGTTGTTACTTGTAACAACTAACCCCAACAAAATTGCAACAACTTGCCCCATAAGACGCCACTTTAGTTCCAGGCACATTTTACTGGTATTATATTTTTGTACAAAACTTTTAAATATGTTAGCACATACCTAAAAATGTAGGCTTTCACGTGGTGTAGAAATAAATTCGTTATCTGCAACGGCTTCGTCACAAATAGAAAAATAACAGCGGAAAGAAAAATTACTTTCACAGACTAAAAAAACCGTTTTCCTTGAGCACTCTCCATGCTACTGACTGCAAACCCTCTAGTGATTGTCAGGGAATGAAGATGGGTGAGTGCTATCATCTACTGCAAGGAAAGTCAGTTTCTTCTGGCGGTTATAAATTCGAATGTAACAACTCACTCCGTGCAACAACTAACCCCGGTCTCCCCTACATACTGACTGTTTAGCAAAGCATTCGTGTTTTTTTTTTTTTTTTTTTTTTTGAAAAAATACAACATGAACAATGTAACAACTGTCAAGAAATATTTCACATTAATTCACAAAATAATTATTAACTTTCATACCATTAGATTCGCAGATAAATTAGAAATGGAGTTTCGTATAATAATATGCGCTTTAATTTTAATGTTTTAGGAGCAGTTAAGATGAAAAAAAAATTACTTTTTACGTACGAAACTTCGATACATCGAATTTTTTCCAGTAATTTGTAATTTCGATACATGGAGGTCCGAGTATATTTTTGCCAAAATATCTTTTCAATCAGTTAAAATAATAATAATAAATTAATGAACAACATTAAAAGGCAAAACTGAGACATTTCTTCTTTTCGACAGTGGTATAAGCAAAGTGAGGAGTTCCCTAAGGTTTTCGAATGTGAAGGTAACGTTTCTCAGAGAAAATTCAATAACTATCATAATGTAGCCCCTTTGTTAGGGAATAATTTGCACTTTGAAAATCTAAGTAGAGATTATACTGCTATTTATTTTAGAAAGAAGAAACAAAACGGTTCCCGAAACACTTTATTCGAGCAATTCCTAGTTACTGGATTTTAAAAATCATAATGTAGGTATAAGAAGGTGCCGAAAAACGAAGATTTTGTGATTAAAGTCGGAAATGCCCTGCTTTTTTTTTTAAATATTTGTCACAAAATAAATGTGTATTTAACTATTATATTCCTTTCCTTTTTATTGAGTTTATTTCAAAGATTTTTTACCTCAAACATTCATTATACCTCTTTCAAAAAGCTAGTGATTTATTATTACGTTTCTAGAAAATTGTTACCGGTCTAGTAAGGTAAAGATTATTTCCTTGCATAATCAAATACTCCGCTTAATCGAATATTAGACGTTACACTGCAAAAAAATTTGTGTTAACTTTCTCCATAAAATTAGTAGTAGCTTAGCTGCCTCTATTAATCTGGAGTAACTTAACTGATATAACTGGTGTAAAGTTACACATCGCTTGTGGAAGGTTCCACGATGGTAATGTAATTATAGCGTAACGTCTCACACATTTTTATGTAAGGTTACACAAGAATTTTTGTATGCTGACAGAGTAATTGCTTGAAAGGTTACATATTATCAAAAATTAAGCTTTTATTTCTGACTCTCTTAAACGATTTATTAAGTTCATCAATATACACCAATTATTTCAATATACAATATTTATTTATCTTAATATGGAAACGACATTTTTATTGCACTAAGAGAGAAAACGACCCGAGTCAGCTCCGAAACCAGAACGCGAATCGCAAAGCAATAGCTTTTACCGCTTGGCTACCAAGGTCAGTTTACGTTCCGCTGATAAGAGTTTACATGCTCTGCGCCGATTCTGATCTTACGCAGGCGCTTTGAATGCTAATGAAACCATAGTGCGAGGTTTCTCCAACAGTTTGAGTTTTTAAAACAATGATGCTACACACTTCAGAATCCGTTTAATGTTACGCCCATTAATACTGGTAACCTTACACATTTTTTTTACAGTGTGGAACCGACGGTATTCGTTTAAGCGGTGCCGACAGTGCAGCTATTTTTATTGCGTTGTGTTAGTAAGTATGATAATTTGACTGAATTTCCATTTTGAAGTTTAAGATAAACATGCAATCAAATCGTTCACACTTCGCGTGAAATGTTTTTTATTATTTTCACACTATCCACAGCTTTTTAGTCATCCGACCCCCCCCCCCCCCTTCTCCCTTCACACTCAGGAGAAATCGTAGAAAATAACTCCGGCATTACTGATATGATTGTTTTCTAAAAAGAAAGAAAAAATAACAGTTTTTCCAAAAAAAAGAAAAGAAAAGAACTTGGGTTTTAAGAAGTTAAACTTTAATTATAGCACATGTAATCAAAAGTGCATACCACAGGACAAATTTTATTTTATTTTATCTTTTTGTTATCTATATATATTATCTATATCTTATCTATATATTATAAATATTATTTATTTATTATATATATATTATATTTATTATATTATAACGCTTATCGAGTAATGCCGACGTCACCAACACTGAAACTCGCGCCATAGCAAGATAAATTGATAATATTTTCTGGCAATGATTGACATGAAGGGAAATGCTTTATTTTGGCAAGGCTAAAGTGGATCAGGTAACTTAACTGTTTTACTGGTACAACTGTAAATTTAGGAGAATGAAAAATAAAAACAACGAACGCTATCTACTGGAATTTAGAGTTAATCCTCTGAAGTTAGGGTTAGAATTTCAACGATCAAAATATCACCAAACAGGCAATTGCTTTCTTAAATGTAGCAGCAATTTTTACTCGTCATACCTTGACGGGCGACTTTCTAGTTATTGATAAGTGTCTAAAGAAGGGGTTCCACTTACCCTGTAGCTTTTCCCTACTAGGGGTAAGTAGATTGTCATAATAATAACGTATTTAAAACGAAAAGCAATTCTGAGGAAGAAGTTCTTGTGGATAAAATAGAAGAAATTATGAATACGCTAAAGTAATTGATATTTCAGCTACAAAAACCGTAAAAGCTAGTGCCTCCGTATTTGTGAAACCATACAGTATCATAAAGCTCAAGTTTTGGAATTTGACGATGCAAATGAAGAAAATAATACTAAATTGTCAAGAAAGCATAGAAACAACGACTTTTTATTGACCTGACGGAGGTCATGTTGGAATTATTACTGAGGATGAAGTGGTAATGAGTCTCTATCAGTTAATTTTTAGTAGGCGCTGCCATTTAGTGCTCACAATTTCTTTTTCAACTAAAATGTTTGCTAATTTACTATTATTTATCTTAATGAACTGCGTTAGTTTTATTCAATATTGCTTTGGACAAAAAAAGTAAAATATATGTCTATAGGCCTTCAATAAATTTCACAGATGTAACTGTTTTGTTTTTTATATTAAAATTTTCCTTCATGCAGATTTTAAATGTCAGTATATAATCTCATAAATGTATTCATCTACAAAATATATATATATATATATATATATATATATATATATATATATATATATATATATATATATATATATATATATATATATATATATATATATATATATATATATTCCACTCTAAAAATTAATAGACCGACGTAAGTTTTTTTTTAAATATGTGTGCGTTAAATTCAAATAAAAGGTGAATGGGGCACTTACCTTTTCGGATAAGGTAAGTGAGACACCCATCTGATTTTTTTAACATATTGAAAGTACAATTTTAGGCAACAATAATGAATAGTTTTTATTTATTGATAAAGTCTAAGATAAAATAAATCAATATTTTTTATGCTTTAAAATTTTTGTACAAGGCTGCAAGAACAAGGTGTTATAAAAAGGGCGCCTACTCCAACCAACCCTGAGAAAAATCGTCAAAGAGATGTAAACTATAGAATATTTCAAGAACGATCGAATTTGTTTTATTCTTTCGAGTACTTCTGCTTCTACCTTTTAGTCTGATATTACTACGCGTTGTTGTCGTCAGTAACGACATGGGAAATTACTTGCATCTTCAGGAACTGAGACAAAAAAAGGCCACCCCAAGGACTAAGAAATTTACAGAGCAAAGGCACAAAAAAGGCTAATGCAGGAAAATAGAGCCGGGCTGAAAAAATTTTGCTGGAAAATCAAAGGTTTTTCATGTTTTTATAATACCAACAATTAGAAAACTACATGAATTTCCTAAAAGCTAAATCATGTTTTGTAGTGTAATTAGAATAATCCTACACTCACGTCCGTTTATAGCAAAGAGGTACATAGCGAGGTTATTGCTATAACTTTATTGCTTAAGTCATTGCTCTTCATGTTGCTCTCATTATTGCTCTTCATGTTTGATTGCGTATTATATAAGAAACTATGACTATAACGAAAGTTTTTCCTTTTGTTCCATCTACTTCACTTTTGGGATGATATTGTGTAATTATTATAAGACAAAAAAAAGGCATTTATTTAAAAAATTCGATTAAGTCCCACAAGCTCCAAAAAAAAAAAGGATCATATATTATTTGTTTATAAAATGTTTCAATATTTTTTTCCGTCCAAGAAAGCTCAACAAACAGCAGAAAAAATCATTTTATAACATGGACTAAATTTAAAGCTCCAATATTAACAAATCATTTTCAAAAAAGAAAAATCAAGATGAGGATCTCCAAAAATTACACCACAGTGCTAAATCTAACTTGCTGGAATAAAAGATGTTCAACACCGCTGTAAAATCTTATTTTACTGTAGGATTTAACGATTCACTGGATGAACTATTGGTGATATATTTTCTACGAGGTAAGTTATTAAGTAAACCGCAAATGCATATGTCATAATTTAAAGTAGTTACAGATCACCAAAGAATGGATAAATGCTTCATTAAGAACTTCAGTATTCAGCTTACAGCCCAGACTTGGCTCCAACGAATTTCCATATGTTTGGTCCACTGAAACAATATCTTGGAAGCAAACAATTTGCAAATGACTACGTTCAACATGAAGTCCTACTGGGGATGAAGAAGCGACCCAAAGAACTTTATGAAGCTGGAATTGGGGTTCTGATAAAATGATGGGATTAATGTATCCACGATGCCGGAATTAGAGCAGAAATTAGTAACTGGAGGGAGAAAAGTTCAATCATTGGCTTCGGAAAAGCTGAAGCAAAGATCCTAAGTCTCGTAATTCAACAACTACGGTTGATAATGGTTGATACGTTTTGCACGAAACTGCTAAAATAAAACTGATTTCTTTCAATATTTTACTTTAAAACCTATCATGTGACATGGTATCTTTGCTTCAAGAGTGAAAGGCTGCAGTTCCGCCGTTTTTATCCCTTATCAATGATGCCGGAGTTTGTGTGGGAAAATAAAATTGTTTCCTAGTGATTATCATATTTTGTTTCTTATCTACTGTGACTCACTTAATGACTTTCCCTCAAATATCATAATAATAAAAATAAATAAATAAATAAAAATATAGACCAACGAGCCCCAACTCCAACGAGCCATACAAATTTTTATACTCTTTATCAAAGTGATCAGTGCATAAACAGAGAGTATCGCTTTTTTTCAAAAGAAGAAAATCTATAACGAAAAAAAAAGCATTCAACCAAAAAATATTAATGTAGAACATGCATTCATCTTTTTAAAATTTAAAAATCATCCACATTATTTATAAGAATTTTCACTTAAACAAATTCACACAATTAAGTTATAAATTATAAGCACATATTTATGATTAAGAAACAAAATACTGCAAAAGTAAATTTGTGAAATTTTACTCAGAACTCCTCATTACTTTACCGTTTACTTTATTTTAAATATAAAAGAATATTTCCGTTTTGCGAGTAGGCTTTAAATTTTAAGTATCACAAATCTGCGGAAAAGTTTTATCTTGAATGATAGAGATACATAAAATCTTTCAGACGATTTCATCTCAACGGAAGTCTGATGTTTTTATATTCCAAAAGAAATCGATGATTTGAAAGAGAAGTATTAAAAATGGCACCATATCAAATGCCACGTAACCTAGAAATGATATTAAAGAACGACATTGCGAGGGATATAACCATTTAATCGCTATTGTGAGGGACATAAATAAGGAAAAGAATACACGTTGAAAGATTTGTACATTTAAAACTGACACATTTCTAGAATTTCCAATACTTTAAATAACATAGAAACGAAAAAGTTCTAAAACTGTGAACTAGCGAAAGAGTATTTTTAAAAGAAGCAAAAACAGCTTTGAAGGTGAAGGATAAAAGGGAAAACTGAATTTAAAATTTTCCCTTTTCTTGTATTTTTACCCTATCTTAGGGGGAAAAGTGCTATACCGGTATGGCGCGAAATACAGAGTGAAAGAGAACATATTTTGTTCCGGAGTTTGATCTTATAATGCAACACTGTTTTAAAATTCATGCAAAAGTTATGAAAAGGGATCTTCTTTTCAGGGTCTGATTCAGATTTTATTAATATTCCTTTTTTATCTGAGAAAGATAACTTTCTAAATTTTTTTTTCTAGCAGTCGTTTCAAAGCTTCTTATTTAAATAAATAAGAACGAATTTCCTTTGCCTAAATTCTAAGGTTATGTAATCCTGAACATAAAAAAAGATAGATAAAAGAATTTTGATGAAAAAATTGTGATATTGCACATTTCAATTAATTTATTTCTGGGTAGAAAGATGTAATTGACGTTTTTGAATGTTTCGTTCAGCAATGAAGCGTTATATACTAGTATTTTAAATAAAATTCATTTTTTCTTCCGATCTCGATGATCTGTTATTATTTTTACGAAACAATATAAAAGATATTATTTAGGATATTATTAACTAAATTTTTAGATTTCTAATCAAAAAACGTTTTTTTGACATGTTCTAAAAGCTCTTTTTTTAAGTGTTGCTCTTGCGTAATTTGTTTGTGTATGTAGGTGTGTTTACTGCAATTAAAATGATTCAGGTACTTTATAAAACACGATAATTCCATGAAATAGCAATCAAGTCAATTCAAGTTGGAAATAGTTAAAAACCTTCTTTATTGTTAATAGGCTGAAAACTTTCTGGGTTTCATTATAATAAAAAGACAATCAGTGCACACACTTTATGTTGACATCATAATATGTGCCTTGTCAATAATGAAAAGCACCTGATCAACTGCAAAACTTGTCCTGTAAAAATTGCAATTCTATTCATCCCCGAATAAGATAAGTAGGAAATGATTAATTTATACAGGCATTGACTCACAATTATTGAACTGAATCGTCCTTTTACATTGAGTAAAACTTTTTTTTCTTTAGTAGTTGCAAAAAGTACATTTTTGTAGAGTACAAAATTTACCTACAGCTTATGTGCCGCAATTTGTTTCGCGTAAGTACATCTTCTTGCTCTGAAAAACGCTTTGCTGCTCCGAGATACATGATTCTAAGTTTCTTTGACAAAAATTTTTCGGTAGTGCAAAACTGTAACTACATTGCTGCTTTACATTTTTTTTTACTTTATATCCTGACAAAAACAGAAAAATATCGTTTACAACGTCGCCATGTTTGCTTCTTCAACTTGAGTTTTTCATTAAAAAAATGGATGCTTTTAATGGCTTGAAAAAAAAAATTGGCAGATTATTTTACATTTAGTTTAACTTTCAATACTACTTATTAATTTTCTTTATCTCTTCGGGGGATTATTTTATATCTTATTTCGAAGGTTTGTTTTATTCCAATACAATTCTGTAAATCTTGTTTGATGACTTGTTTTAGATAAAAGCAACTGAAAAAAAAAACGTTTTAAAACAAAACATAGTGGCAATTATTAGTGTTACTATAAAAGTATAATGTATCGCCAAGAGGAAATCTCTCTCTCTCTCTCGTTTGTTTCTAATAGCTTACATCCAATATACGAATCGTTCAGAGCTAAAGTGAATCAAATCCATTTCAACTTAATCTATCTCAGTTGCGTCATTTACGAATGTAACATTTCATTGCCGAAATCTACTACGCTTAGAGCTAAACTGAATCAATTTGAAATTAACTTGATACACTTTAGCTCTGAATCCTCATATATCGGTAAAGCACACCTGCTCTGTGTTACATAATTTCAATAAAACGTTGTAGTTTGCTTCTATCTTTAGGAACATTCAGTTTTCTAATTGCATCTATATCCTATCCTCCTCTGTTTTGATTTCCTCTTTACTAAGTATATGTCCTAAATAATTAGCTTTCTGAACTGCTAAATGCAATTTACTTATACTAAGTTTTAGTTCTTTGCACCGTAATCTTTTCAAAACTTTTTAAATCTTTCATTATGTTCTTCCATATTCTTACCAAATGCTAATGGGTCATTCCATAGTGACTAACGTAACATTCGCAGCAGATTTTCAAACTCTTTTTACTTACACCGGAAGTAAAAATAAATGTGTTTTGGTTTAATATGCAGATTTAAAATGTACAAGGTGACTATTTGACATTTCTACGAAGAATTTGAAGCAAAAAAAGCGCTGGCAGGTGTTTTTTCACCAAAAAAGGCATCGTGACTAACGTAACATTTTTGCAACCCTGAGAAACAATGCTTATGTTACGAGGCAAATTTTTCTGAAACTTACGCAGGCATTTAAAATTGGCCGATATATTTGTTAGAGGTAAACAATCTATTTTTTAAAATGTACTACAGATTTATTACAGATGAAGATTTTTTGGCCCTCAATGTACTTTTACGAAAAACTGTGTGTGACTAACTTAACTTGACTAACGTAACCATCGAATAACAAGCAATGAGTGCATATAAAAACCTTTTGTAATTAATGTCTTGCTCTTATATTACTTTTACACTTTTTAGGAAACTTCTTTGGGTTGCATTATGGTTCTTTTTTTTACTTTTTTTCTATATTAGTGTAAGAAATTGAATGGAAGGATTCAGTTCAATTAACTCAATTTGAATGTGCAAAAAAAAAAAAAAAAAAAAAAACAATCGAAATTCTTCGATTGTTTTCATCGAATTCTTGTATTCTGCTGATATACTAGTTATCGACATAAGAAACTCCTAGTACTTTTCAATGACATTAATTTTAAGAGTTTACTGAATCATCGAACGAATATTGTTGTGCATCCTTTTGAATTCAAATGTAATATTTAAAAAAAAAAAATCGAACGTTTTTGCAGAATGCATTTTAATTCCAGATATCACCGCAAATGCTTGAATTTCTAAATGATCATTCTTGCATTTTCTGAAATATATAGCAGCAGCGCTTATTGTCACTGTATCATGTAACATCTTCAAATGTTTTCTAACGAGCAGCCATTACTTCATTTTAATAGGTGGAGATGTATTTTCTAAAAAATAGAGACGTTCTCCTTTGTTAGGATTGTATTTCTATTATCTTAATTTTTAAGCTTGGATTCTTGTGTTGAATGCACATTCAGCAAAGTACTCATTTTACTTTACTCAGATTTTTTAAAAATAATTCTTTAAATTGGAAGTATCTTTTTAAAGACTTTTATAAAGTATTTTTCTAAGTAAACAGAAGATCTGCAATGTAATATTATTGATATTTTTCACCCATTAAATTTTTAATCAATATGGAATGCCTACGTATTCAAAACTGTTCATGAAAATGTACATTAAAGAAAATAAGATTTAAATATTAGCAGTCATTTTTAAAATATTACGTTAGTCACATGCAAACTGTTACGTTAGTCACAGCTCAAATGTTACGTTAGTTACGCTAATTATTTTACATCTACTAATACTAAAATAAGTATTTTGCACTTTTTAAGTAGATATGACACTGATGTAAGAAAATAAAAAGTGCTGTTTGGTTCAATCATCTAGTTTCGTTTTTAAACAGAAAATAGTACATTTTCGTGACTAACGTAACGTAAATATTTTCAGCGAAATAACCAAACTAATTAAAATACTTATCTTATTATGTATGCAAAAAGAACAGTCCATTTTATTGGGCCAACATCTAATAATTTAGAATAAACATAGTTCTTTTAAAAATTTGCAACATTTTTTACATTACACAAGAAAACGTAGACGCATGTTTTTTGCACATGCTAAGACTTTCCTACAACCTCGCACGTTTAGAGCCAGAAGAAAAACACCGAAGGAAATTTTTGCAAACTGTTACTGGATTTATATACTAGAAAGTATGTTGAATGAAATGATAGGTCACAATTAAGGTTTTGTAGAAAAAAAAATTCTGAGGTTGAGGTTGACATTTCTATGGAATGACCCTAATATATGATCAAATGGAGTCAGATACGTTTGATTCATTTGTTACAGATTTAAAGAAATTGGCGAGCACGGGTCAATTTGGCGATCAAACAGATAGTTCTATTAGAGATAGAATTGTGATGGGTATTAACAAAAAAAAAAAAGCACCGCAAGAAATTTTAATAACTTAATGACTGAAAATGAATGGTGAAAGAAACCTTTTTTTTGGGGGGGGGGGGTTACTTTTATTGGAAATTTATTGGAATTTCGTATTCATTGAATGAAATTTGAATTTAGTGATCCCTGTTTTAGGGACAAAGTTTCTAAGTCAATTAGATTTGTATGCTCTAAAACTGCACTACATAACGATATAAATGCTAGGTTAGCGATTGGGTAAAAAGTGGTATCATGTATCTTTTTTGATGAGAAAAAGTTTAATTAGTATGGACTACATTGGTTTTTCTACTTCTGGTACAATCTCTGAAAGAAAAAAACTAACAAAGCGTACATTAAATGGCTCAGTAGTGATCTGAGGATAAAATTTCACAACGAATGGAAACTACCAATATTTTTTTTTTTGCAGGGCAGAATGTTTTCTGAGAGTAATGTTTTTGCATTGAGAATTTTTTTTAACCAAAAATTACGAGTTTAAGCAATTGTTTCCAGTAGGATAATGCATAATGACAGGTTTCTCAAACCTCTAAATCATTGCTTGATGCTTATTTAGTGCAATTACTGTACTGGCCGGACAAAAGCTCGATCAAAGTTCAATGAAAACTTCGTGTGGCATTCTCGTACTCGAAGTGTGAAAAAATAGTATTCAATAACGAAACAAGCCAGAACACAATTTCTCCATAGAAAAAGTCAGGATAAAAATTTCCAAGAAAGTTTTTCAACTTCCATGACATCAAGACTGATAAATGTGATTAAAAAAAATGGGGGATACTATTAATTGCTAGTTGTTCTCATAACTTTGTCCAGTTTTAACAATGATATTTTTTTTATTAACCACAGAAACAACATTTATATTTTGTATTTTCAAATGTTCCGCGTTCCATAATTATTTCTAGCGTAAAAAGGCAATTTTTGTATAGATTTCAATGAAATGTTTCAGAAATATATATATATATATATATATATATATATATATATATATATATATATTTTGCTGTGCAATTTTCTGAGTGTCCTTGTCATTCTGACCACCATTGTATTGAAAAGTGTGAGGCGGATGAATTAAGTGAAATTCTGTTCAAAGTCAAGTAAGCTCAGAATGAATAAATATTCATGTATTGAAAAAAGGAAAAAAAACGACCAAAAAATAATAAGAAATATAAAAATAATACAAGATACTAAAAAAAAGTAAGTAACATTCTGCATTTCAGCCTTTTCCTTTTTACATATTCATGTTAGAAGTTATGGTCAACAGTTGACTGAGATATTGGTACATTTTCATTTCAAGCACATTAATCGTTACATTAAGTTCTCTTTATCAAATGAAAGCTGTTTAATAACATTTTACTTGAAATGGTTTCTCATTCAGGAACAAAATCAGGAAATTAAACGCTATTACTCTTTTTAAATGAATCTGCAACAGCAATCTTTTTTTTCCTAGTTTTAAGAGCCTTCAGACTCACGCACGAAGTCAAACTACCTTCGGGATGTTTGTGTTAGTATTTCATTATGTAAGCACTAGTAAAATCATTGTGATTGGGTTAAAAAGCAGAAGTACCGTAAATTTTTAGAGCAAAGATTTACATAGTGACATTAAATTTACTTATAAGCACCATAATTGCTGGAGAGTTTGGAGAATAGCTGACAGTTCTTGGTACTTTATGTTTGCTTTCTAATGCATTGCAAGTAAATTACCCAAAAGAAAATTTAAGAATTACATGCATTTTATTTTCGCGGACATTACAAAAGTGTGGTCGATGCATTGAAACATCGATGGATAAACAATCGGTGCATTCTAGCAGACGATTCTTTAACATCAATTGTTTAGCTTTTTAATATTCTCCATCAAGAGTAAAATACTGGATAGATCTAAAATGTTAGTAGCGAGAACTTCTGCAGAAAAGCATTCAATATGTTTAAGCTAATTCCCAATTAGTATTTTATAGTGAATTAGCAAAAACAGCAAATATGACACCCATTTTATTAATGGATATTAATAAAAAATAATAATTTTTGAAGACCCTGGAAATAAAAGTATTGGGACTTACAAGTTGTTGTAGTTTTTTCTCAAACAAATTATAATGATTTAAATGTGTATTTTGGATAAGGTACCTTTCTGTAAAAGACATTTTAAATCCGAATAAATGTTTCTTTAATTCTTTAAATTTATTTATATTTAAAGCATATAGGCTTTAGACAATTATTTATTTTATTCAATTTAAGTTAACTCTTTAAATTTGAAAATACTACCTTTCTAACTTTTAGTTTATTGTTAAAATACTATTTTCACACTTCAGAGGTGTTAGTAAATTCTTCTTAACAAGCCAACTAATTTTTATCCAACCTCCTTTAGAGGATACTGGCTAAGCATGGTTATATCCAAAAAACCCTATCTCTCTGTTACTATTGCTGTTTTTCAGTCGATGTATTACTGTTACCGTTGTTTTAATTCAGAAAAACGGTCATTTCTGCTCATCGTTCAATTGCATCTGACATGCATTTCTAGTGCAACTTTATAATTGTTATTACTACTGTTACAGACAAATTACTTTTTTTTTTTTAAAAAAAAAATCTTGCTTTGTTGCATATAACAAGTAGTTTCTGAAAAACAATCCCCCGCTTGTTATGGGCCAGAAACGGCAAACAATATATTATTAATGTGAAGCATTAAAGCAATTTGAAATAAAATTTCTCTCCAAACACGAATGCTTTGTGTTTTTATGCCTTTACAATGTATTTTTTCCTTTCCTTTTTATTAAAATATGAAATTTAATGTTAATTGATGTAAACTGCTTCAAAAAAAAAATCGTTTCTGCTTCAAGTTTTCCCATAAATATTTTTTATCACGCTGTGATGTTTGCTTCATGTTACATTTGCTTCGTGTCATCTTCAAGATTTTTAGTAACAGGTTAGTATGATGAATTCAAGTTCGTTTCATCAGCACGAGTTTTGATATCAGACTGATATGTTGGAAATTTCAACATAACATTATCCTAACGCACTATTTATACTGATATGCGCTCAACCAATATATCTTTTGAATTCGAAATTACACTAATAAAGTCAAAAGTATCTAAATAATTTCCGGAAGTAAAACAAAGAACCTATTTATTACTTTTTCCGAAATTTCATCAATACTTAAAATGTTTTAGAAGGAGCTTTCGTGGCGTGCCAATTTTGTCAAGTGTGTAGTCATCCTCTTTTGGGCATTAAAAGAGAAAAAATTTTTTAAATAAAGCATAGTAGCAACCTCTAAATCTTCATGCTTCACTGAAATTATTGCTATAAATAATTTTAAAGTACAGTTGTTCAGAAACAATATGCAGACACATGTCTCGGAGTTACAAGAAACTACTTCCGATACGCAAAAAGCTGCAATCTTTATGCTATAAATAGTCCGAGAAAACTCCCTTTCTGCACATCAGTGTTTTAAAACACTTGAGTCTGTTTTTATGTCCACCCCCCCCCCCCACAAATACCAAACAATTATAAAGTTTTCCACACGTGGGGATCCTTTCAAAACTTAAATGGCTTTTTTAATTTGTTCTATTGAAGACTAGCTATGGTGAACTACTCTTCAATAGAACAATCTTGAGCATTAAATTACTCATGTTTATCAGCACTCATACATTTTTTATTTCACATTAATTTATACGTTTTTCTCTATGAGTATAATGTGTTATATGTTTATTGCTGAATTGTCTCCAAATTTCCATCAAAGACAAAATATTAGACAAAATATTTTTTTTGACAAAATATGACATTTAAGTTGAGTAAATGACTAGTTATAGGCACTCAACTATAGTAATGTGCAGGTTTTTCAATATTAAGTTTGTAATCGATATTCCTGGAACACCATCATTGAATTCTCAAACAGGTGACTTATAACAGTTGATCAATAAACACTATAAATAACAATAAGTTACAGAAAAATAGATTTATTTTCTAAAATGTTTTATTTTCGGATACGAGGAACATAAAAAAACCCAGAATTCACACAACACCCAGCTGTTGTCATCACATCTCGTTTCCCAACCTCCTTGTGTGACTGTTTATGTTGCTTAATAACTTGTTTAATTAAAATTATATACTTATTTATTAACTATTCCTTTCACAAGTGACTCAAATACTAATTGTTTAAGCATATTTATTTTTTTTAATGCGTTTTAGTTTGTTTTAGTAGGACAAGGAGTTATGTCACACAATAAATTTTCATCTCTGTTACCTAAACACAAAATGCTATTCCTCATTAACACGTGGCCGTTATGACATCCCATTTTATTTTTCATGATACAAGGCAGCCCCTTGTTTATTTTCAGTCGTAGTTGAAGGTGTGAGAGCTGCGTCGAAAAACAAGAAGATAGATTTTGCTTTGAAAACTTAGTGTGATTATTCTGACTTCTTACCTCTGTGAACTTAAATTTCAGGGATGTAAATTAATGTAAAAAAAAAAGAAGTGAACGCGTTTTCATATGCTTAACATGTGCAAATTCCAGCAACGAAGAAAGCAAAACTTCGCTGAGAAATGTATCTAGTAGGCCTATATTAATGGAAAATTCCTCACCTCCGTGACGGACCTTATCAATGTTCATTATTTCTGAGGAGAAAATAAATGATGGAGGGTAAATACATCAATAATGAGCATTCTACCAAAATTATAAATTGCCTGTATATCCTCAAGTTTACTAAATGCTATTATTTGACATAAGGGAAGGTTGCCGTCAATGAACCGGTTCCATGACAAGACCAGGAAGAAATTTCCCGTATCAGAGTTTGTGCACACACGTAATCAGTTTTAGTACCTCCATTTGTCTGAAAACTGTCTACTGCAGAGTCGTCAATCAGCTGAAATAACTTCATCATACTTTTAATCGGTCAGAAAAGATTTCTACCATTATCTTACTAATTATTGAGATCTTCATTTAGTTGTAACATGCTTTGAATATCACTAATCAATTAAGCGTTAACATTGACTTAAAAGAGTGCCTTTTCAAGTACAATTCCCCATACTTCATGTTTCATCATGACTCATCACAACAGTAACACCTATAAAAATATTCAAAATGACGCAGTTGCTATCACAGACCATTAAGAGTTTCCACGAATGAACCATCTGACAAAGTGGTTCATTTTTCAAAATACATTAATAATAGGCATTCTGCCAAAATCATAAATTGCCAGTATATCCTCAAATTTACTAAATACTATTTTTTGACATACATTTGAAACTACTAATTAAGCCGTACTTTAATTAAGAGAGCTTAATATTATATTCCCACTAATCATTAAAATGGCTGATTGTTTGCACAATTAAAAAAATTACTACTTTGACATTAAATTGACCTCGATTTTTAAATAATAATTTTTTTTTATTTTTTTTTATTTCCGTGAACAAGGCACTTTTTAATTACTTTTATTTATGAGTAAAATAATAGGAACTTAGTTAGGCCATTGTTTATGATTACTTCTAATAGGTAACGCTTTAATGTAAGAATGAAAAAAAAAGGTTTTGAAATTGAAAAATATTTGCGTTCAAAAGTTACGTTTTCTGGAGAATGACCCATATATTTTTCAAATTTCGAATTTATTAATGTGACAAACAAGCATTCATTCTTAACTCTTTGAATTAATTTACGCTTTATAAAAAGACTTATGAGTCAGCGAAAACTCATTTTTTAAAACAATACTGCTCTAGTGAACTTTTTTTAGAAACATTATTCAAAGAATTTAAAGACAGAAATTTAAATTTATAACTCACTTAAGACGCGCTGTTGTGTGTTTCCTTTTTTTTTTTTTTTTTTTTTTTTGCACTCGATTACTCCTTTCCAGGGCACTCGGTTTTCTCTGTAAATTCTGTTTTGTTACAATAAGAGTTGTAATGCGGTGAAGCAACTTTACAGTCTACTTATGATTGAGCAATGAAATAATTTTTTTAGCTATATTTAGTTCTTTGCCTTACAAACTATTACCAAAAAGAAATATTTAACTAAACATATAGCTTTATTGTTGAGTTATTTTATGTAACAATACGGTAGGTGCGGTATATTACAGCAAATTTACATTTGTATAATATACCACAAATGATTCCCACACGTACAACATTTAAATCATTTAATACAATTAAGTTATAAAACTTTCACAATTCAAAAATTATCATAAGAATACTATTCTGATAAAAACATTAACTTTTTTCAAGACAAGAAATAAGCTAAAAGTGTTTAATACAAATAGTTTTTCAATTTTGAAAAGGTAATAGCTTTAACAATTTGAGGAGTAAACTTAACACAGTTAAAAGCTCTAAAAAGACCACAATTTAATGTAATTTTCTTTTACATCAGGCACCAAAACTGTTCTTAAACTAATTCTAATAAGAAAACGAAGACTGCATGTAAAATGTTTAGGAACTTTTGCAGTCTCTAAACACTTTTGGGGAATAAAATATCACAACGATAGGAGCTAGAGAAAAAAAATGGGTACCGATTTCTAATGAAAGCAAAATTTATTATTTTTAATCATAACCATACGTCTTCCCTCCATTAATAAACACCTAACTGCTTCTCTTTTTTTTTTTTTTTTTTTTGGCCATTTTGTTTAGGTTTTAGTCAAATGAAAATGTTTTCCTTTTTAAACGGAAAAATACAATCATTATTAAACTGAAAGATATAAATCACCAAGTGGCAGTTTTTAGATTCCTTTCAATTATTTTCCATTCACTCAAATGATAAATTACTTTTAATTTAAAACTCATAAAAAATATTTAAAAAAACCGAAAAACTTTCTTCCCATTGCCTTCAAACATTTCTTTTAGTATCTTCCTCTTCAATAAAAATAAGCGAAAAACTCCGGGGAAATAAAAAAGAACGAAAAATCTAGCTCATACATTAACGGATCAAACTGGAGTATCCTGACAGACGATATCAGCGCCCGTTGCATACAAAAAGACATCCTGCGCGAATTGAAGAACTTTTTCTCAGCTTGCATTTATTTAGTTTACTTTTTTCTGCTATAACGTCTTTGAGTAATGGGTAGGGGGCGTGAAACATCGTTTTTAAGGTTAAGCGGGGAGTTTCGAATGCCTATCATTGTCAATCACAGGAAAAAGACAACTGGTTTGAAGAGGATATTTTTGAATAAAAGAATAGCTGATTTTACCGCGGAATTCCTGTTGCATTATTTTCGTTCGATCGAAGTAATTAAGTCGCTTTGTAATGTAACTAAATAATTAATTTTCTCGGGGATCAGGTCTTTTGAGTTTAGTTTGAATAATAGGAGATACAAGTGTATTGAATTAACTACTAAGCGGGGGTGGGATGGGGGAATTCTATCGGTGATAGTATTTCTTTGAAATGTGTTCAATACCTTCCATTAAATTTCTTTTTTTCTCTCTCTTATACGAAAAATCTAAATTTATTGTGGCTACAGTCAGACTTCGATATAAGGTCACTCGCTTATAAGGTCACTCCGCATATAAGATCACTTTTCTAAAGTCCCGGCTCACTGAATAGGAATTCTATGTTGTGTCTTATCGGATATGTAGTCAGGTTATAATACATTAATCGCTTTTAAGGTCACTTCTGTCTGATTTCTTTAAATAATTTCAGTGCTTAGTAGATTCACTTCCAAGAATATTTCGTGATATACGATCCTTAAAAAGTGAAAACTTGTATTCCTATTACGTAACATGTAGTGCACCAAATGCAGTAGAAAGTGAGTATTACGGTAGTAACGCTAAAATATGAAGCAGTAATGCGGGCACTCAGCGTGTACATATCGCACTTTTTTACCAGTCATGAGAAGCCGAAGAAAAGTTTCAGAAAAGAAGTAGAAATCATTGTGCTTCAACGAAAGAAAAATCCTATCAGTCCTGTATTTATGATAATTTTAAGTTAATAAAAATGCTCATCAGTTCTCTGCTCGTGCATATTTGTATGCAGCTTCACTCTAAATGAAAGTTCTAAAAAATCATTTCAAAATGCCTCATTGCTTCCAAAAGTTTTAATTGGTTCAAATCTATTAAACTATTATAACCTAATTACGAATATTTTTGAATGTATTAAATTTTAAAAATAATTAATGTATATAATATATTTACTTATCAATAAATGTACATGGATCGGTTATAAGGTCACCCCGCTTATAAGGTCAGTTTTGTGAAGCCCCGAGGGGTGAAATTATATCGAGATCCGACTGTATCTATTTTAACAGTTGCAAGGTAGTTATGAGAACACAGAGTAAGTAGTCACATAAGCCAGTGAGTTTAAACATCTTGTTTGTTGCCTCGGGTAAAATGAGTGACTTTATACGAGTATGATATCGATGTACTGCATCCGCATTTTCTGTCCGTTTACTTGTATCACCCAAAGTTTTCTTAAAGAATTTCTTTATACGTTTTGTATGATTATTCAAATTTTATCTCAAACATTTTCAAAGTGTTTTTTCATTTTGAAGACAAATTAATAGTTTATGTTTAATTAATATTCTCTTTTACATTGAAATAACTTTAAGGGAGGGGGAGTGTGTAAAGTTGATTCTATACAAAAGGAAACTTTTTTTTATACTTTGTTTTGACTACACAGTTAATATACATTCATTTCTACAACCACTTAAGAATAAAGCATCATTCATAATAAGAACCAGAAATGACAGTTCTGTAACAGAAATAATCACAGAAAAAAAAAATCTGAAATTCATCTCCAGGCTCACTTTATTTTTCTAGCGACTTAAGGCCCTTAACGTTCCTCGAAGAGATATGTAAGACAAAATGAAGAAAAAAGATAAACAAACCCGAACCTTATGTTTGCTTTACGATTGTTTTCTGTTGTTGGCAAAATAAAACTCAATAAACTCCAAACACAACATTTACAAATGTTACACTCTAAAGAAAGGAGCAACGGAACAACGTTCCAAAAAATGAAGAATGGTGATTTTAGATTCGTTGAATAAAATTAACGTGTTCCCAGTATTCATTCCCCGTCGTCAGTCGGAACTTCCGAAACTCTTTCGATATTTTTTTTCCTCACTGCAATGCTTATTGAACGCGCGTGCGCAGTTTACTCGACAATTTCCGATAAATTTTACTTCGCTTATGGTAATTATCGTTTAAACAATAAACCGAGTTTTGCTTGAACAGTGAAAAGATCATAAATTTCCACTTCCGAAAACAGATTTGTTTTCACTGAAGGAACACAATTGGAATTTCCTAAATCATTTTTTGACATTAAGGATCTTTATTTGGTTTTTACGACAAGCATTTATTTCGCTGTTAGTTGTGTAACGGTTTATTTGTCGTTCATAATCTCTTAGTCCAGATAACGTATTTCTGGTTAGAAAAAAAAAAGGAGAAATCGAACAATCAACGATTTTCTAAATTATAGAATTCGTTCCGTGCTTTCTTGCATTAGTAATTAAAATAATTGAGGGCAATAACTCAAAAATAAAGTATGTTTACGGTGAGGGTGGCCTTTTATCTAACCAGATTGTGACAATAAGGCGTAATAAAACAGTAAAATAGATTTATACACTCATTTTGTACAGAAAACTCGACTTATTCGTACTTCTAATTCAGTTTATGGAGTTCAATTTTATTAGAAAGTATTGACAGACAGAAAGATTTGACATACAAAATTATGGGCTGAATTTGCTTTTTGAAAGATTGCACTTGCAAAACAATGCGATTTATTTGTTCTACGATATAGATTGACAAAGATCATTAAGCATTTTCTTCGCATTGGCTAACATAAACAATAGAAAAAGGATATCGCTTTTACGCTTCCGAAAAGTACTCAGTTATTTAGTTAAGATTGTGAGACCATAAGCTAATATTTTTTTCTCAGGATTGTACGTTTCGTTTCTTATCTTTAATTTGAATCAAACATTATTACACTAGGATCGTTCAATAGAATTATCATTGCTCTATCATTGGGTTGTTAAAATTATCACATTAAGTTATTCTTTAGTAGCTAATAAACCACAAAATAACAAGCAGCAACGATCGAAAAAAATATTTTTATTGCTAAAAATGTTTATTTTTCCACGGTCAAACACTTTCATATTTATATTTTACAAAATTGAGCTTTACGCAATTTCTTTTTAATTCACTGCAAAACTGAACGATGAAACGGAATTTGAAACGCATCGTGCAGTAGAAAAAACTTTTTCTATTTTTAATGGAGTAAAAATGTCACTTCAAAACTATCCGCAGTTGCGTGAAATATGGAAGCATTTTAGTCAAAAATTAAAAATATTAAATACGAACCTTGAAGCAGTACAAGTTTTTTCTGTCGATCATTCGTAGGGTAAACACATCTGAAATTATGTTTAATTTGATATATATTTCCTGTAACTGTCTTTTATAACCTCAATGTATCCTACCTGACCGTTTTGTCTAGACAAACATGTCTCAGAGTGTTTTAAAAAAATGATTGAATATTTTATTTGTATTTTGTAAGGAATAAATACACTGCTTATAAATAAAACACCACAAAATATGTAGTTAGTCTTAAATTTAAATTAAACTCCCATTATTTGGATACAAGTTGCATTATAAAAGTATTAAAATTGCGGGAATTTTCTCAGAAATACCGAAGCTTTAACTCACCTCTTAATTTTAACTGAGGAAAAAAAGTTCATGTATCTTACGAACAAACGGCACGACTTTGAGGGTCACGGATTTGGACAAAATTCTAGATATAGGTCCATTCCCACTAGATATGAGCCCAGGTACAGCTGTTTGACTGCTTAGGTCCTAGTTTTTCTGCAACGAGGGTCTAAAGTTGCTAGTTTGGCCCCAGAAATGCAATGGCGTTTCCTTTGGATCCGAACACGTTTGGCTTCTTTTGTTAATAAATTGAGTATAAGAGAGAACACGTATTTATTTATGGGTATTATCTAAGTTATTTAAAAAGTCGAAACAATCTTGTATTTTTGTTCTTTTGTGTGCCATGTGCAATAAATGAGAGCTTTTTCACTTCTCCCATTTTTGCTTATCAATGTTGGATATCTTTGATAGCAGACGGTACATATCCAGTTAAAGTAAATGTTTTTATTAGCAAACGATAAATACTTTTTACTAGCAGACGATTAATATAAAACGAAAATAATTAGTTTTATTTTCAAATGATAAATATCCTGTTCCTATGTTATTTTGGTATTCAAGTTATTGAAATTAAAATTAGCAGCTAATTTGAATTTGAGAACCACATATTAAAAATTAGTATTCAATGTAATTAATTCAAAGGTAGGCAAGCAAACGGCTCATTCTGTAGTACAATAGCAGAAAAAGCGATAAAAATGGTAATTTTAAAGGAAACTACATTATATTTCTGGGTACGAATTATCAACTTTGGAACCCCGTTGCAGCCGAACTAGGGACTATGTAGTCAAACCGCTGTACCTGGGCTCATATCTAGTTGGAATTGACCTGTATCTAGAATTTTGCCCCAAGTCCGGGACCCTCAAGGTCGTGCCGTTTGGTAGTTAGATTTTATTTACATTACAGGATTTATTTATTTAAATATTTATATTTGT
Organism: Uloborus diversus; assembly: GCF_026930045.1. Taxonomy (NCBI): domain Eukaryota; kingdom Metazoa; phylum Arthropoda; class Arachnida; order Araneae; family Uloboridae; genus Uloborus; species Uloborus diversus. The sequence continues at coordinate 66,409,309 of NC_072734.1, read as the reverse complement.
TTCGCGTCTTCAATAATTTGCTCGATTCAATAAATAAGGTAAGTTTAATTGATGGATCATCGGCCGCGCAGCCAAGCGATCAAGCGATTGATGCTTTTTAAGCGTACTTTTTGGCGTTACCTTGGTGAAGTGGAAAAGATAATTCGAAAATTTAATCACACGCATGCAAAAGTGTGTTGATCTTCATTATTTTTTAAATCAATAAAACCATTCTCAATCATACACATTCGTTTGTTCATTATCATGCCAGTAATATAATAGTTCTTTAATCACCGCAAGGTGGTGTATTTAAGATCTAAAACTGCGAATGTGTAGCAATGTTTCATTTTTTTTTTTTTTTGTTTAATTCTTGACGACGGCAAGCAATTAATGTTACTATTCAATGACTTTATTAAACTGCCGTTAATGTAATAACTGTGAGCTGAATGGAAAGCTTTTCAGTTTTTAAAGAGAATGAATTAAAAAGAATATTTCGAATTCCGTAACGTTTAATTCGCGCTGATTAATACTTCAAAATCTTTTAAGGAAACTAACGGCTCGTGGTCTCAAAAAATTACTTAAACAGATAAGATTAAACAAAATTCATCATCAATACAACAACTATAAAACAACGCGAGTTAAAACGAGATTTTTAAATTTTCATTTCAAAAATTCAACATCGGGAAGTAGTTCTGTATTTTGCTATTTTTACACTAATCCTAATTAAGTTTCCTTTCGAGAATTTGTTGCTAAATTAAAATGATGAAAATATACAGGCAGTTTATTGACTAAAAGTTTAAGTTAAAATCAGTAGTTCATTCAGCAAAAACTATTAGAATAATTAGTTTTCACTCTGAAAGTATCATCATGATGGGAAAAAAAATTTCAAACTTGATTATTATGTTGAACGTTAAGTGTAAAAAAGTGGGTGCTGGTGTAAATCATCTAAGACATACAGTGTATTGTAATTTTCCTTCCGAAATAATAAATATTAAAACTTGTTATTGGGAAAAAATAAGGCAAAGAGAAAATCAAGGCTAAGTTTACTGAAAAATGTTTTTTTTTTTTTTTTTTTTTTGGCAACAAACATTGCTTTTTCTAAATTTTCTCTGTTTAGAAGGAAAAATATTGTAAACATATTTTTGTTTTAAAAACATAATTCAAATAAATTGACACGCACTTTTTATTGTTTAAATTTTATGTAGATTTTTGTGCACAATTGTTCCACTTTTATTACAACTGAAAATCAAAAAGTAAGTCTTAAATCCATGACGTCCGGGTTACACTTAACAGCTTTCATAAGTGTATACCCACATATTTTCATTCGTATTAGAAGTAGATCATTATGAATAATATTTTACTAAATTTTACTCAAAGGAACACATAAAACGCTTATTTCAGAAAGGGCGTAAGTCCTATTAAATGTTATAGGGTGTTCGAAAATTATCCTTTCCGAAATAGCCCTATCTAAATCATTGATTTACAATTGAAACTGCGAACGATAAAAGACGCGTAAGTAAGCCAACAACTTCTTGTGAAAGATTTAAAAAAAAAAGCTACTAATTGTTTGTTTGCACTGCTTAAAGTTACAGTAAGCAAATTGTCCTGCAAAATGTTCAGTGGAAAATTTTGTGAACATACGTTATGTTCAACGAAAATATTCTTTCTTAAACTTAGGGGTCAGTTTTATCTGTATCTTTTTTACATTGAAAAGTTCAAATGCATATGACAAACGTCCACTCAGGAAGAAGAAAAAATACTGCCGTCTAATTTTTGTGAACTTTTAAATTAAAATGTTAAATGTAAAGAAATTAGTAAGTTGCTTGAAACGACAAGTCTGTACTGCTTTGATGTAGTATAAATAACAAGCAAAGGTAACCAACTTCAGGTTAACTTATGGGAATCTAATTAAGAGTAAAATCAGCTGTTGCCTCTTGGAGGCGTATATTTTCCCCCTCTGGCATACAACGGCAAAGCAGCCGGGAAGTGCTCTGAATTTTGAAGTTTACCGTGCCAACAGACTACATTATTAAGATTAATGAGTTGGCACATTAGATTTGAACAAAGTCAAAAGGTTTTCCCTAGTTGTAAAAAAAAAAAAGCACCCCGGAAATGACTCCTGATAATCTCCTCTCCTGCCACAAACTCGAGAAGGAAGATTTGAAACATAGTCCCCTACTTGTTTTGGAATCTTTGAACATCTTCGAACTCGTGGAGCTGCTCGAGCTTACTGGCTAGACTGATTAGGATAAGCAACAAAGAAAACAGGTGAAGGTAACTGTCAGGCATGTAACGTTGAGAAGAGAAGAGAATGTTCAGATTTTAGAATTTGCAGATTTTAAAATGTGAAATTTTAGAATGTGCAGATCTTAGCGAGTAAAAAGGTGTACAAAAACACTTTTCAAAGAAAAAGGTTCCTGGAAATTCTCTAATAGCAGTGATTTAACTGGGAACCCAATGTGAAAGTGACATGAAAGTCACGTAAGGGTCCCAGTCACGTAACGGTTAAGAAACGTCACTAAAATCACCAACAGGTTGCAGGAATTTACGAATACCAGTACGGGGCGGGATCACAAAGTGACGTTGCACTGATGTCTTTACAATGTCACAAAGTGACCGGTCACATATTAGTTACTGCAGCGTTACCGCAGTAAGTCACGTCAAATGTGTCACAAATGTGTCCCAGTGTGGCCTCTGTGAGACGCCCCAATTCAGTTACTTTCTACTTGCGACCGATGTGACTCGCTGTGACATCCCTATAATTTTGTCATGGCATATTGTGCTACCAGAGTTTTTCTGTGTGATAATCGTTTGATATTCTTAACATGCCACTATTGAGGAAAATCCAATCGAAAATAAATTAAGAAATTACTTGATGAGTCAACTCTGATTATTTGATTTATGCTTCATTATACGAAGCGTACTTATTTCAAAGAAAATTGCATGTAGTTCAAGATGAAAATGTTTATTTAAAATAATCAATGCTACATATATCATAGGTCTGATTATACATTCTTAGAAACTTCAACTTCAAATACACTTTGCGAATTATTTTCACCGTTTAGTTAGATTTTATGAATTAAATTCTTCACTGCTTTTTTTTCTTTTTACATGTTCATACCACGAACGTTAATGCAGAATTGACTCGGGCAATTCGATTATATTAGGTATATATGAACCCATGCAAGCTTTAAAATTAATTTTATATCTTCATCTAAAACATTTTAAAAGCTAGTTACTTTTCTTTAACCACTTTTTTTAAAATATGAACACGTTTTTAAGAAATACTTTTTCGATTTGTATGGCTGGTATCGCGTAGAACGAATTCGAGTGCTGCCTCAAGAAATATCAAACAAATTGATCGATCGAAGAATAAATGAGGCAGTGAGAAGCAAAGGGATTTAAGTGGACATTTTCAAGTTTTGAGTAAAACGGGTTTAAAGATAACATCCTTGGTAGGCTTTCATTGAAATTTTTTTTCTAAATCATGCTGTACAACAGCAATTACCAGGGCTTGCCCCAAGACAGAGGAGAGGTTGACCTACCATGTGTACTGGTTATCTCCAAATTTTTAATTTTGCCACTTACATCCCTTTGCTTCTTACTGCCTCAAATGCCATCGGATTTTTTTTTCGACTCCTTGTTGGGAATTTGTAAACTTCTTCTTAAAAAAATCGTTGTTTGTATAGTTGATCAATAAAAATAGGTTTTATTTCCTTACAAGTTGCAAAAATGGGTACACATATTGTTTTTTTTTTTATTAACGAAAAATCTTGATCTATAAAAGATGCTTTGGTTTAAAAGAAGGAACGCTTGGTAAAGAAAGAGAAAAACTATTTTTTTCTTTCAATGTATCTATTTTTAAGAGCATTAATTTCAAAAACGTCTCGCAAAAAATAAAATTAATGTTTCTAGTTTCAATGAAAGGAACATGAAGTACTGAATAAATAGCAATCTATTTTTAAGGAAAGCTCTTAGGAAATAATAACATTATTTTTAAGATACGTTTTTTCTGCTTCATCATCGATTACCCTCATAAAAAATTTAAAATGGAGATTTTTTTCGCACGCAGACTTAAAGTTGAATATAACAGAGGCAGATATTTGAGCATTTTTACTATCAATAATGAGCATTCTAAGATGCTATGTATGTGATTTTGTATCATTATATTTTGATTATACCGCAAATATAATTTTTTTAATGATTTGTATTCAATCGTTTATAAGTGATTTTTTGCTAAATGGATACATATGAGGCAATGAGAAGCAAAGGGATGTAAGTGGACATTTTCAAGTTTTGAATAAAACGCGTTTAAAGAAAACATTTTAGGTAGGTTTTCATTGAAGTTTTTTCTGAATCATGCTGCATTTCAGCACCTACCAGGATTACAATCTCTTGCCCGAAGACAGAAGGTTGTCTTACCATTTGTATTGATAATCTCCAAATTTTGAATTTTGGCCCATACATCCCTTTGCTTCTCATTGCCTCATATGTCCCATGGTCTCTCTCCCTACCCAGAATAATTTCAAATGAAAGGCCTGCCATTAAATAAATACGCTGCAAATTCTGAGTACACATTAGAAACACCTTTTTAGCACTTTGAATCAGAAAAAGTGTTCTAGTTTGCTTGAAGGCACGAAAGTGTGTTATGAACGTGCTCCGTTAAAATGAAAGTGTTCTGAATAGACTCTGAATGTGTGTTAAATTTAAACTTTGGAGCATACTTGAGAACAGATAGGGGGTACATTTAAGAGAAGGTTAGAAACACATTTGAGCATCCCTGTAAAATATTCGCTTTCTTTCCTGAAAATATTATTTCGACATATTTTTACTGGTAACTACCAATCAATGGTCAAAACGTATTCAAGAAGTGTCTGAAGATTTGTACTCTAAGTTTTCAGACCATAACTAAGAAGTTAGTGATATTAATTTATGAGCATTCACTTTAGTAGTCAAATATTTAATGCTTTGATTTCATTCCATAAAAAAATAAATAAATGAAACAGAAAAAAAGCAGAAAATCTAGCTACTTTTTCAAAGTGCATCTCAATAGTAATCGAAATTTTGGGATACATATCGCTTCTCGTATCGATATTTAATATCGAAACGTTCTCGCTATTCTCAAGCCCAAAAGAAGAACATCAAAGAACTTCAAATAGGTTTTCCTTATCGGCTTTTCTGAAGATACACGCTTTCATCAAGTTTTGGTGCATTAGCAATACAATTTTACATTTAGTATTGTCAATGTTACTATTTTCACTTTAAACTTTTGTTACATGTTTAATGAGTTTTTGGCAGTTGCCTACGCTTATAAGTTGTAGTTGAAACTGGTATGGCGTATAATTTGGCTGGGAAGTTATTGGAGAAGGGTTCGCAATGGATATTTCAGTACATCTTCATTTTAAATATTGGTGTTTAAATGAGTGTTCTTTGTTTTGGAAATTTGAACTAAAATATTTCCGCTTCTCTTTAAATGAAATATGATATGAGGACTATATTTGATGTTTACGCAAAAGTACACCAACAACTCTTTGATGATCTTCTATTTAGTTTTGTTTACCGTAGCTTCTAAATTAAATATGAAGTTCTAGCCGAGTAATACGTATCTTTCTAATTAGAATATTTTAAAACTTTTTTTTATATTGTTTTTGTATTTTCAGCCATTTTATTTTAGCTAAATTAGTTTAAAAAAATTTTTTTTTGCATATAAATTCTGGTTGATGCTATCTTTGTGGGGTTTTTTAATGTAACAAGAACATTAAATAGCATTTAACTTTATATCAACTAATATGTTTTACCAAAGTAGCTTTTATTATAAGTTACGCAAAGAATATTCGGTTGATATTTGGTACACTACCTATTCGGCAGACAAACCAAATATTCGGTTCTACCGAATACTTTAATACATATTCGGCAACCAAATAGTAAACAAATTTTAATTTTCGCAAATTAGTAAATGAGATCATATTTTTTATTCAATGAAGGAAAGTCATAGTATAGTACTACAGCAGGGGTGCCCACCTAGGGGGGGGTCATGGCGCAGACTGCGCCATTGAAATTTTTAAGGGGGTGTTTTCAGCCGGACTTTTCACTTGGGGAGAGGGGGCTCTTACATTTTAAGAGAGGTTCGTGATATTCAGGGGGGGGGGTGCCTTTTCACTTAAGGGTGACCCCTGTACCACAGTACAAAGTAAATTCAAATTGTTGTATACTAATACTATCACAGGAAAAGTAATTTTAATGTGAGATTTAAATATGAAACCAAGTAGGTGAAAAACACCCTCATTGCATTCGGTTTTCAATATTCGGCACAATATGGTATTCGGTGCATCAGGACTGCAAAATTGGAGGAAAATGATCGATTCTGACTCCAGTTCCAACTAGTGGAATTTTGAAGCAAACTACTTCAACTCTTGACTCCAACTACTTCACTCCAATATCGATTCGACTCCGACTCTTACCCCACAGCCATCACAGAGCTGAAACCTAGGTTGGACCATCACAGACTCCGACTCCAGATGTTTTAAAACCTCCTACTCTGACTCCTTAATCCCAAAATTGGTTCGACTATACTACTCTAACTCCGACTCTGTAGCTCTAATTATTATTCTTTGAAAATAAAGTTGAACCAAGCCCAATACTACTTATACGACCAGCTGAACAATCCTAAAATAGCATGGATGAAAAAACATTCATCAAAATATTTTGATGAATTTTCATTCGAAAACTCGCGTCTTCTGTATCGAAAAAAAAAGAGGCTCATTTTTGCTTCGAAACACGTTTATGCAATTTCTTGTAATCTTTGTGCTTCAAGATCTGGTTTTATTTCCTTAATTATTGTTTACTTGCAACCGAACTAACTCGAGCACTAACACAACAAGAAATGTAATGGTTAAATGTAGCAATAAAAACAAACTTTTACGCAAATCTTGTAACAGAGAAAAAAATGCATTAAAAATGTTAGAAATAATGATCTCGCTTCAAAAAGCTTCAATATGCGAATTTCATTCATGCTTTTTTCGTGGTCTGTGTACCCTTTTGTGTGTGTGTGTGTGTGTGTGTGTGTGTGTGTGTGTGTGTGTGTGTTAGAAGCACTCTAAATGAAATTTAACTGTCCCATTGGATAACTTCCATAATGTCATTAAAATCAAGTTCTCTCGAATTTCCTACAAACAATAAACGCATGGCACATTTCGATGAAGATCTGTTAGATGGACTTAAATTTTCAATATTTTTACAAGCAACAGTAAAAATATCTAGAAGCACAAAAATCGTACATTTTTATTTTCTAACTAAATACTACTACAATAAATGAGGAGAAATTACAAATAAAAACTTGAAATCGCAAGTATTAACTATGGCTGAGAGAAGTAATTTTGGACTACATGTTCCTCCTTTGTTTGAAGATAATAAAATTTCAACTATAGTAACTTCTACAATACACTTTAATCTTTGTGAGCGCTTTGATCCTCCGCATTTTAATAGCACTTTGAAATATCCGTTTCATTTGCTACTTAAAAGTCAATAGGTTTCTTGCATTAGCAAGAAAATCCTCAATGCAACTATCGTGTCTACTTGTAAGTTTGAACAAGGAAATATTCATGTTATTGCTTTCCGCTGTAATGAAGGTCAATGATAATTAGCTAGAGGTAGAGTAAAATTCCTGATCAAGGAGGAGACGATTGATTTTTTACTTACGTATTACTTTCTATCTGGTTTGCACATATTTGAGGGGGAGGGGGGAAGTAGCCCTATTACTTTAAATTAAAACAAGAGTCATCGAAGGAGGGGTTTAGGGAGGACCTATTTCTTTCCTTTTCCGTTAGAACGGTATTATAAAATTGTTTTTTTAGAACTTCGATTTCATAATAATTCCAAGGGAAGGATTCGAAACTCCCTTCCCCCTAACCTCTCCCCCGAAGATCGTCTAAAGTTTCATTTCGTAGAATTAGCGTCGAAAAATTATCGGAGGAATGTCCCTAAACCACATCCCTCTCCCTAACACAATACCTGATATGGTTTAAAATTGTGTCTTTACGACGTTCAGTTGTGCAAAATGCCCGTGAGAATGCCCCAAAACCTCCTCTTCCTAACATTGCAAAAGATACCATTTAAAATTGCCTTTTTGAATCTTCCATTTTGGAAAGTTTCCCTGAGGGAGTTTCGAATCTTATTCCTGTTCCTAATGTCATGAAAGAGAACCTGCACTTGCGTTTTTCGGACTTCAATTCCGAAAAATTGCCGGGGCATAGTCCCTAAAGGGAGAGACGATCGCCCCCATTGCAACCGCCCTTGTACCCGATGCACTTAAATTTCACTTAAAACTTTCATCATTTTTTAAATTCGAACAAAATGTTTTCTTAATCAACCATCAAATTAAATCAGACTTTCATTTGTCACATTAAATTTGTGTTTCCGAACCTAAGGTCCGCAAAGCTACCCATTGTTATTTTCAATTAGTCAAATTGGAAACAATGCTTTTGAGGCAGTCTAAAACATGCTATATCTTCACTAAGTATGAAGAATGATTGTTGCAAATTATTTATTTATTATTTTTAGCAGGACACTTTTTTAAATGCTACATGAAGACGAAAAGAGAAAAAAGAACACCATATATAAAACTTCATAATACATATTTAAAACAAATAGCGTTTCAACAACTTTGCTCCCTAGCTAATAGTAAATTTTCAAATCCACATTAATTTCTACATTTATGCCGAGCAGAATTTCGCTTTCAATTTATATTGCTGTACTTACTAAAGATGCTAAAGGTTTAAATTTCACTTAAATTATTCAAACATTTTGCATGTTATTCCTTTTAAAAAAATTATTTAAAAGGTAGAGGAATTAAAGTTTAAAAAAAAGAAGAATGTTCAATTAATATTTTTTTTCACTAAATCAAAAGCTTGAATTAAATATAAAATCAAAATATTGAACCATGATCAATCAATAAATTATGAAGTCTTCAGCATTTGCACAAAACTTAAAAAACAACAATAAGTTATTCAAAATTCCTCAAAATCCAATTTTAAGATAAACTTTTAAGCTTTCTTAATCTTCTCGTTAGAAGTCGAATGCTATTCTTTTTATTCAATAATGCTTTTACAAATAAAGTAAACAAAAAAAATACTGTAACAATATCGCAATTCTGATTTTTGTCCTTCTGTAAAATCCTATTCTCTTCAGAGCTTACAAGTTCAAGGCGGGGAAAAAAGAGAGAGAGGGAGAATTCCCCCTTTAATCTTGCCAAAGGAGGATTTTTGCTTCCAAATTTATGCAACAGAAACGATTTAAAATGTTTCGCGCTTGTCGGAACATTTGAAGTATGAAACTGTAGTAAGAGGGCAACATCTAAACTTTGACGACGGTTAAGTAAAGAATTTCTATAATTCGAAGCCGCTTATAGGATTACTAAAAACAAGTCAGGAAGCAAAGTTAAAGAGCCAATAACTTTTTATGCAAACAGCTAATGGTTTCCCTAACTCTGCTTAATGATCTCTTAGCCATTAAGATGAAACTTTTTTTTTTCACAAAACAAACTAAATTGTCGTAGTTTTCGTCGAATTCAACCACTTTGCTTTTGAAAAGAGTTTCATAAGTTTTACTAGAAAATAAGCTTGTTGTTAAACTTTTAGAGGCGGGAAATGGGTAATGATTTATCACACTATTTCACTCTAACGCCAAAAAAAAGGTTGTCTTAATGCTGTAAACGGAGAGAAAAGTCAAGGAAAAAAATAAATTTTGTCGAGCACTAGTTGTCAAACTTTGTAGGGCACAGAATTGTTGGAATTATGAGGATTTTTTTCTAAACTCCTACCCACCCTTAGAAAATCATATCATCAATGACATTTAAAACATTTCAATAAGATAGCAGTGTTTCATGTGAGGGCAAACAAAAGGATTATATTCTTTACTTAAAATTGTTATATAAATCAAAGTAAAATAGCTTAAACTCGAGATCCAGTAGCCACTATTTATTGCCTGATACTTTAATGTGCTTGAATTTAACAAGAACAAACAATTATTCCTTTTTCGCCGAGCACCCCAGAACGAATAGTAGCACCCCAGAACGATCTGCTCAAAGCAAGTAGAAGGCAGGAGTCTAATTTCAGACTCCGTTGCTAAATTACAGCACTTATCTATTTCCAGCTACAAAATTTAGACAACGTACTGAAGGAGAGGAAAAAATCCCAACACCTAACACCGGTGATAACTGCAAGTAATTGGTAACAAAACTTTCCAAATCACAGATTTGTAACTACTCCGCATGTTTTCATATTTTTCATTTGGAAGATGAAACCATTTTTTGCTTTGAAAATCTTCTCTGCTCAAAAATTCAATTTTCAAATTTCATAATGGTTAAGTCATATGAAACTTATGTTGTATAAATATTGAATGGCTCAATTATGAAGACGCCTGATCTTGGATGGGTTCACTATTTCTTTTGAAAGATAAATTCTTATTTTGGTACAAACCTAATAACTATCGTAATACATTATTTGCAAAGCAAAATGACAATCCTCAACACTGTTTTAACAAATGGAATCGTTCATTGTGTTGTTCCTCAAAATTGAAGTTATCAGAAGAGTTGAAGAAGAGTTGAGCTGAATGTACACATTACATTTCACCGTTACTTGCAAATTACCAATGCTAATCGATTGAATCCAACTTTTTAAAGTTATTTTAAGAAATAATATTTTTTACATAAACACTTTCTCCGTGAACTTTCTAATGGTGTAAACAATGCTGCCTGAATACACCAAACCTTTTTTACAGCTAAATCATTTGACAGTTTTTCCGCTCCTTGCACAAATCAAAACACTTTGCACCATACAAAATTTCACCAAATGCTTGTTCAACTTTTCGGTTCAACAGCTCTAACTTCTAGTTATTTATAAACTCATCATAACATAAAGGATCAAATCAGTAATTCTTTACAAATCAGAATAAAAAATGAGCACGTTACTTGAAGATTTCGCTCTATTCATTTTCGTTTATTTCAATGTGGAAAAGCAAGTAGGTAACGTATTGAAACAAATCACGAACTCTTTTCCATCGTGTGCACTTCACTTCTCCTCTTTTGTTTACTTTTCTTGATGTAGGATATGCGTGATAAAAAAGATCATGGTCTTTATATATTAGCGTATTGCCTCTCCATCTCAATGCTACTCTTGAGAGCGCGAGGGCCGCATGGCAATTCGTTTTCTTCGTTCTTTTTTGCGGCAAGGAAATTTTTTTGAATACAGTACATAAATGCTCAATAGTTTTAAAGCATGGGGAAAATTATCAAAAATTCTTTGTGCTAACGCATCAACAGCTGTTGCAAACGAAAGACGATAGTTATTTACATTTAAGAGCGAAGTGATTTACTTGCAATAGTTTTTTCCTTTTGAGAGAAATCCTGAATTGTCAAAAGCTACAACAAATAAATCTTTTAAGGTTATATTCGAGCCAATTCATAGATTGGGGGTTGTAAATGGTGTCTCACATTTTTTCAAGATATTTAATTCCTCTCCACGTTTTGTTATGAAGGGCCACGTTTCACCTTCACCCGCTCTCCTCCCCTTATCCCATGTCACACTATTTTTCATATAGAGGGTGGACGTAACTAAACAAATCTATTTTAAATTTGTTTAACGGCAAAACTATTGCTCAGAAATTTTGTAGAACATAATGAAGGGTTGGGAATTTGTTTTGGCAAATAAAAAAAAAGTCGGCTCAAAAACTTAAAATAAGTTTTGGATTCTGGCACATGGGTACTCAATTGTCAATCTGCATGTAAAAATACATTTTTACATTGCAAATATATTTTTTTTTCATCTAACTTCTCTATAGTGTAAAAGTGCACGAAACTGAAAACATAAGAAAAAATATTTCACTTTTTGATTTCAGTATTGCTTGAATTGATATTTGTCTCACATGCAACTTTAGATGAACGCTATCTACTGGAGTTTAGGGTTAATCCACTGGAGTTAGGGTTACTAGTTCAACTATCAAAATATCATCAAACAGGCAATGACTTCGTTCAAATGTAGAAGCAATTTTCACCCGTCATACCATGAGGGGTGACTTTCTAGTTTCACCATGCACCAAAAGCCGATATAAGCAAATCTTGGAAAAATTCGAATATATGGCTTATGGACAGGGCAGTGGAGTAGGAGAAAAAATTACAAACTGTCGCTCCGACTATGAGAATGTCAAAGCTTTTGACTCCGAAACGTTTGCCCTAAAATCAATTCCTACTCTGGAGCCAGCTGCGACTCTTAGAATTTAAAACCTTAGACTGTGCCGACTCTGACTGATATCGCCCAAAATCAATCTGACTCTAAATTAACGGGGGTGTATCCACAATCCTGCTTATGGATCCTAAGAATTATCACATTATAGTATTTTTTTAATAAAATTCATGCCGTAATTTCAATTTTCAGTAACACATATAACATCAATTTGCAAAGTTTTTACTAGTATGAATTGTTGTGATACAGTTTAGCCACACGCGTAATTAATTGAAATGCACCTGGAATTTTTCAAACGTGCATGTTTCACAATATCTCACTGATATGATGGAAAACTTAATTCGTTTCAGATTTTCAATAGTTCAGATTCAGGTTCAAAATTCTAGCTCTCAAAATTTATCAGTAAAACTCCATATTTTTCAGTAACTGGACCATTTCCCAGATTTCTGATTAAGATCGGCAAGCATTAATCTCAAATTAAAAATTTTAGTACAGATAAATAGCAGAAGTGAAGATATAAGTCAGATCGGAGACCAGTCATCGAAAACTACATCAGGTTTGTAACCATTTTCAAGATAAATAGCGGGTTTCGTTTGCAAAAGAGTATTAGTTTATTGAAAAAGAACATGGAAAAGAAAAGGCGTTCCACTCCAAAAACGACAGCTGGAGGCTCCATGACATCTACGAACCTGGTGTGTCCTGCAACCGAATTGTGACTCGTTCTCAGACTGCCTTCAACAGGATCAAGAACACCAAGTCGGACTTGGACTTGTTCTCAAACGGTAGGCGACACGAACCCCCCGGCATGCCCCACTTGATGGTGACTATGAAAGATGAATATGGTGCCATTCCTAGAACTACCATTACCAGAAGCACAGGAAACCACTTGAGCATATCACAAGAACTGTGCGATAGGTTAATCCCCTATAAGGAGTATAAACCAGAGAAATAGTCTTATGTTTTTGACGGTAAGACCATCAGTCAAGAATGTTAAACTGTGTGAAAAGAAGATCATCAAAAGCAGCAAACGTAGGGAAGAACTGGAATGATTGTCAAAATATTGACTCTAAGGCAAAAAAAAAAAAACACCTTAATGTTAAATTAGAAACACCTATTGTAAAACGATGGCTGAATCTCCAAAATGTAAAATATATTACTAAACCTCCATTTGTGATTTGCCTACATGCTCACAGTTCCGTGTTATATTTCTATTTATTATTGAGATTACTGAGTATAACGACAGTCGTGCAAAACACAGCCGTCGAGCTCCTTGATGTTGCCAGAGTGCAGAATGATGTCGGTGGGAGAGAATTCCCCAATTCGGGCCTGAGATCTCAAAATGGCAGGGCACTCAAAAATATGATTTGGTGTTTAGTGGGACATCATCATTGAGCATTATTGATAACTAGAAAGTCACCCGTCAAAGTGTGATTGATGAAAATTGCTTCTACTCTTTGCCTATTTGGTGAAATTATAACCGTAACTCCAGTGGATTAAACCTAAACTCCAGGAGGTCGCGTTCATTGTTGACCATCTTGAAGTGTCTTGTCTTTCTCTTGAAGTGAAACAATAAGGTTGCGTTCGACGAACCTCACCGGTTGACCGGTGAGTAACCAGTTACTAACCGCAGCGTTCTATGATCAACCGGTTACCGCATCGGTTACCATTCTAAGCTATTGATTGGTTGATTGGAGCACGTGATCATTAGCTGTCACGTGGTTAACTAACCGGTCGTGCTCGTCGAACGCAACCAATAACAGTTAAGTTACCGGATCGAGTTCAGCCTTGTCACGATAAAGCCTTGCCCTGCATGATAATCATTATCAAAACATATTATAAAATTATCATGCCATGGAGCGAGTTTCATTGTTGAAACATGCGGGTTACTCGATCATCGGCTATTATTTATTGGCTATAGAATATATTTCAATTATTGAGATTTTGGCGAGTTCGCCAATTTTTGGGGTAATAGTAGCTTTATTTTGGCAATGTCAAAACAAGATCAAGTAAGTATAGGATAAGTGCTCCAGTTGTCGGCCAGTCTCCAGTAGTCGGCCGCAAAGACATAAAACTGCTTATAAATAGAACTTGTATACCTCAAAATCGGATATGATGTATTCCCACATTCCTTTACTTGTCCGCAAATATCATCCAATAACAGCGAAATTGTAATTACTTTTCATTAAGTAGTAATGAGTCATTTTATTTGAAATGATGTGCCCACCATCCTAGATTGCGATTCTGCTTATTTTTTATTTGTTAACCGACTTCAAAAAGGAGGCGGTTATCAGTTCATACCGTATGTATGTTTTTTTTTGTTTGTCCACTCATAGCGTCTCACCTAGAGAACCGATTTTGATGATTCCTTTTTTAATGGATAGAGGATGGCTCAACTTAGGTCCCATTACTTTGTTTGACCATATTTGTTCTTTAGAAAAAAAGTTATGGGCAAAAAACAGTAAATTTCCCTATTAAATGATTAAAATGATATTGTAGCGAAGTTTGCACTTTTCATCCTTGGATAACGGTGGCTCAGTGGTAGAATTCTCGTCTCCCACACGAGCAACCCGGGTTCAAATCCCGACTAGGACAAAGTGAATTTTACTAAAATTTCGTTTCTACTGTTTCCCGTATTTTCTCGAATGTTCTATTAATTTCTGTATCTTTTCAAGTCTGGAAAGTTCCAGCACTTTTTCAAGTTGTATATAAGGAGATGTAACGTTCATTCGTGGTTCTGAATAAAGATCTCGAGTTGAGACTAACGAGTATTCGCTTCATTTGGCTTTCACATTGTCTTCGCTATCTTCATCTACGCGACAGTATGAAACTCATTGTTATAAAAGTTTGGTGCCATATAACTGTAACATTAATAGCAATTGTAATGATAATTTTGAATAAAGGCTTTTCTAAAGCAATACAGTGATATAGAGCCGCACTTCTTACTAGGTAACTTCTTACTTTTACTGAAATATCTACATTTACACTAAAAAGAATAAAATAAAAAAATTTTGAAAAAAAAATGGAACCGACTTCAAAATTTCTCTAAAAAGTTAAAAATAATTTTATTCTTTAAGCACCATCGATAATACTTTTAAACATAATTTTTGAAGTTGGCGCAAAAACAAAAAGTAAAATGCATTGTAACCATGCTTCGTTCATATTTTTATCAAAAAACCATCCAAACTTAGGAACGAAACATTTATATCGTTACTCAAATATGCTGTCATCAATGCGTAATGCATGTGGTAGTGAAGAAACTGGACGTGGTTAAATTTATACTTGTAGTTGAGTTATGGCTGTGAATGATTTTATCGATCGTTTTTGCGCCAACTTCAAAAATTATGTTTAAAAGTATTATCGATGGTGTTTAAAGAATAAAATTATTTTTCACTTTTTAGAGCAATTTTGAAGTCGGTTCCATTTTTTTTCAAAATTTTTTTAAGAAGACATATTATCTTTAAACGTTAAGTACCCTTCTTTTTTCCGTTCTACTGTAAATTTGCTTTTACTTATGTTTTAATGGATTGCATAATATAACGTTTCAATTAAAAAAGTCTCCTTCTTAGACTCAATTATTTTTAGAGGGATGACCTACCACTAGGTACTGAATTTTTATTCATTTTCAACAGTCGGCAATGGCAGAATGACCACTTGTCCTATACTGTTTGGTTGATGTACCCAATAGTCGATTACGTGTTTAATATGAATCTTCTAAAGTTCATAAAATTGTAATTAAAATAAAGTATTGACACAGTAACAATTAAGCTGTTTTGAGTAAAAATTCCCTTTCTAACGTTATTTCTCAAAAAGAAAATGTTTAAATTTTGTGCCTAAACTTTTTCTGACAAATAGGGGTCGTTTCATTATTTTACTGCTTCTAATGTTGGTTTTAGTAAAGAACTCTCAAAAGCAGGGTTGAAAACAGGTTGCAAATTCAGTCCGTCGTTGCGTTTAGAATATAAGTTCTAATACTCAACTTGTCATTACCAAATGGTAATTTATCGGTGTTCTTTTTACATTTTTTTTTCCAAATCAAATCATGATGCGTCGATGAAAGTGATAAAACAAATGATCTGACTGCAATTATTATTTAATCGGTAATAAATAAACATTCCCACTGTAAAAAATTAAGCGGTAATACTTCAATAGCTATGTTAGCTAAAATTGTTTCAATGAGCGTTAAACCTGTGATTATTCTTTCTATTGCTCATTTTGCTTAACTATTTGATTCACCAAAAGGTCAAGAAACCTGTATTCTATTCAGAGTAATTATTCTAAATGTTGGAACTACCTCTTCTTATTACTGCTTCTAACCAAATATTTAATTTATTGGATTTTCTTCACAAGGAAAAGATTTACTGCTTGTTTAAAAGTATGCCGAATTTGTTTTAAAATAACATGGTTTCAAAGTTGCATTACGTTCCTGCCGATTTTATTTTAGTCTATTCATTGTTTGCTAATGTTCTTGTTGAAAGCTGCAAGATTATCTTCATGACATCCTCCATTTCTCAATTTCCATTTACTCACATACAAGCCCGTCATCTGGGCAATAGGTGGGGGGGCAATAGATCCTCTGTATTTTCAAAATAATGTTAACTCTGCATTTTTGCTACATTCATTTTTCCTATAAAATGAACTGAGTTCATACCTTTTGCCCCCCCCCCCCCCCGAGAAAAACTTTGAAAATACGGATCTGCCAACAAAATTTGTCTTACTCCAGCTCTTTTACAGTAAAAGTAATTTTTTTATGACACATTTTGTTTTAGATGTGATAATTATTGTAAATCTTTTAGTGCTTTTTGAACGGATTTTTACTTGCTTTGTTTTGAGGTGAAATTGTTTCCAAAACTACAATTTTAATTTTATGTTCCGTATGTTGAAGTTTCGTTCTAATGAACATGGACCAGGCAAGTGTCAATCGTATTGATCATTAATTCACTCTTTATTGGTCATGAATTTTATCAACTTTTTCATTCAGTCTTTATCTTAGCATACACAGTTAAAACTTTTTGCGCCAGGGGAGGGGGGGGGGGGATCTACGTTCTCATGGTTTCAAAATTCCTTTCCCAAAAAATTCGGGTATTTTCCATTCTTTAATTTTTGTTTTCACAGTATATGGTATTACTTTAGTAAGTGATGTAGAAGATAAATAACAAAAAATTTATTGCATATCCAAACTGGTTGCAAATTGAAAAATAATATAAACATAAATGTTGCGAAGACATCAGGGATGCAGAATTCTTTCGTAGTTATTGGAATAACTAATTTTTTAAGCAAAATGCTAACAATAACAATAATAATCCTCATATAAATAATAGCCGATGATCGAGTAACCCGCGAGTTTCAACAATGAAACTCACGCCACGACATGATAATTTGATAATACGTTTTGTTAATGTTTAAAATGCCTTTATTGTGACAAGGCTGAACTCCATCCGGTAACTAAACAAATTTATTGGTAAGACTGTGCTATTTCAGGGGAATGAAGAAACTAGAAAATGGTTAACAATGAACGCTACCTACTGGAGTTTAGGGTTGATCCACTGGAGTTAGGGTTACAATTTCAACTATCAAAATATCATCAAACAAGCAATGGCTTCGTTCAAATGTAGAAGAGTATAAGTTATTTTTACCCGTCATACCTTGACGGTCGACTTTCTAGTAGTAATAATAATAATAATAAGCAAATGTGTGTGAATTTTTTGTGAGGTTTTTCACAAACTCGTTTTTTACGAGCACTCGATGAAAGCGAGCAAATATCGCAGTCCTTTTGCGCTTTTTATTAGCGAATTCAAATGTATCCCAGATTTCAGTGTTAATGTTTTAAAATATGTAAATCAACAAGTCAGAATTAAATATTTGTTGACGCACAACTTGAAATTGTTAAGTTACTGGAAAAGTGTTAGGTATTGATTACTGCATTATGGTAGTGAGGAACAAACTTACAATGAATAATGTTACGAATGAATATATGAAACGAATAAATACCTTTGCGCAGAAAAGTAAATGGTAGGTAATCAACAAAGTCTTAACGCACAGTAAATTATTATTTTCCGTAATCTGTTAATTTTGTGCGTTTTAATGTTGCTTGCCATTCATATGAATGTATGCCTATTTTCCTGTTTAGATTTTTAAGTACGAGCTTTTTTCTTTTACACCAAGCATGTCGTCAATGCATTTTTAACAAAAAGGTCAAAATGTAGATCATTAAGCCATGCTCCGTTTCTGAAGAAAGGAATTTTTTTTTTTTTAATTTTAAGTAAAAACCGACATTAATATTTTTGACTTTGATCAAGGAGAATTTTTGAAGCTTACTTAACCGATACCTAGAATTTACATTAGGATTATAATTGGTATTATAGGATTGATATTGATATAATTAGGACTATAATTGGTCTCAATTCACCCCAAGATTGGAGCACTGGCAGTATATCTAAAAGAAAAACAATGCCTCGAGAATCTGTTCAGATTGTTAGAACCACAGGTACTATTGCAACCCTCCCACTTTCTAAAGCAATCCCACGAATAAAATAAACCAGCATTTTCAAAAGGTATTAAAAGCATGTGATCAGGAAATAAACGTCAAGAGTCCTATAGAGAGTTTGATTTCAAACTCTGCTCACACCATTATTACTTCTTCTTCAAACATTTACTCTTCGTTGAATGGTGAGGAATGATTTATCGTCCCTAATTGGAATCGGAGAAGTTTCATTAAATTTGAAATCACCAAGTCTTGTGGATTTTTTCCTTCGCTCTCGTACAAACATCTAATAGCCTTGCGTAACGTTAAAAGAAAATGCAAGGTGGTTTTGCTTTTTGAAAAATAACTTATCGTAATGTGGCATATTGATCATTTTTGTTTGAATATTCAATCGAATTTCGAATCTTTTCAAATCTGGGCTCACCGTTTCTGTGTTGAACTTTGAAACGGAAAAGAAAACTTTTAATTTTCTTACTATAATAAAAAAAGTTTTTTAAGTTCACTTCCAACTGTTTTTACTCCAGGCTAGATCTCAAAATGTTAATTTTATTTTATTTAGATACACGTCCATCTAAGAAGTTACAAATTCTGTGTAATTATGTAATTAAAATGTACATCAACGTGATTAGAAAAATAGGGGTGGGGAAGAATGTATGAACGTGTTTTGGTGTTCCAAGGAATTTTTTTGAGATGAAAAGCATCCGAGTATTGTTGATCAAAAGAACAGAAAATGGTTTTAGTCTGCTGCCTAGGAAAAAAAAACGAGGATGGTCCTAATTAGGAAAACATACGATGACGTAATAATGAAAGACATTTAAAAATGTGGCAATTTATAGAAACAACATAATAAAATATGTTTCTGGACGCATAAATTAGTTTCCCTCATGACACCGTCATAGAGAAACAATGCCTTAAAGATTGCCAAAATTTTAAGAAAAGTAACCATATTTAGAAGTTTCTATGAGTAATGGATTGTGCTTTGCGTGGACTTAGTGTGGAATGTCCTGAGACATACAGACAGTGAAATTGCGTGGTACTTTCAGATAATCGCCAAGCCTTTAAATTTAAATCTTTTCTTAAAATTTCGGTGGAAATTAAAACCTTATAACTCGATAACGAGGGGACACAAGGGCAAATAATGTTCGCCTTCAAAAATGTCTCAATATGCTTTTTTGATTGACCTACCAATTTCAAGTTTTTTCATTGTTAATGTATCTGCGGTACCCTGGTAAAAGATGGATAGCATTTAATTATGAGAGGAAAGGTTTGGAGCTCTTTTTGGCGGGTTTTAACTTAACTGATTTCACCTCATTTTGGTGAACAGAACCCATTCACAGCTTACTATTACACGCCATTACTCATTTTTTAAGTTTAGGCAAAGCAGTTATTTACTTGGATACTTTTTAGCCTCGAATTCAGACTTCTTTCTTTGACAAAGGTGCTCTTTGTAAACTCGAGACGCATTTTTGCGACTTTATTGCTTATTCTGCAGCTTTATTTATTCGAGTGTCTCTGTTCTGTTAGTTACTGTTCTATTTTCTGAAATTTAACTTAATTTTTTTCTTTGCCCACTGCAAAAGTTTTTACTTTGTTGAAAAGATGAGTCTTTCAGCAGTCCATACATAAATTGGATTTTAAGTTTAGTTTTGCGATCCAAACCATGAATCATCAAATCTTTTTTTCAATTTTGTCATCTTTATACGCGCAATTAACTCGGCTAAACGATCAACTTTGCAACGAACGATTTCTAAAACAGAATCTGTTAGTTTAAAAAAATGCATTTTACAACCAAATGATCATAAATATTTGAGCAACGCTTTCCCCTCTTCAATATTTTCATTTTATCGCATTCAATTCTGGATCCCAACTGAAATTGTTTTTCATGACTTCAAATTTATTTTTCTAAAAAGAGCTTTGAAACTAGAAATCATTTTTCAGAACACATTAATAAGTTTTAATGTTCAAGTAATAGCTAGTTTACTAATTGCATGTTTTAAGCCAATATGGAATAAAATTTTTCAAAATCGAGGAAACATATTTGCTTAAGATACATGTTACGTCACCTTAGTACCGTTGAATTCTCCGAACAATCCACCTATTTAAAAAGTGTTTTGATACTATAGTCGTGTCCCGTTAGCTCGAAGCCTATAACTCGAATATTCCTTTATTTCGAAGTTTTTATTGGGTCCCATATTCTTGAAAAGGCTGCAGGAACTTCCCATAACTCGAACGACGAATAACTCGAAGTGTTTAGCCGGTCCCTTGGAACTTCGAGTTATCGAGAGTTGACTGTATAGGGTATATGCATGTGTTATAAGAATTTGCATTTTTCATAAGTGCATGTTACGTATATGTATGTGTTTCGAGCATATGGCCACATTTGCGTGCTACAGTAAAACCTGTCTACAACGATACTGTTGGGACCTAAAAAAATATCGTAATAGACAGGTTATCGTTACAGACAGTTTGATGATTCATGCTGACATTTTGCTGGGGCCCCAAAAAAATATTATTATAGACAGGTTATCGTTATAGACAGTATCGTTATACACAGGTTTCACTGTATATACTGCAGAAAACAGGTAAAAGGCAGACTTTTTTTTGAGCAATCACGATTGCTTATTGCTTTCATTTGACTGTTTTTGATGTTCATTTGATTTTTCCCACCAGCACCCTCCGCAGCATCACCGTCGACCGGGTCCTCACGATGCTGTTCCTCCAGCGAAAACCGTCTCCAGGTTTCGTCAATATCCTGCACTTACACGCATACATACACGCACCTACAAACATATACATATATACACCTACACACACATACATACACCTATACACATACACAAACACACACACACACCTACACAAACACACACACACACACCTACACACTCGCATACACACAACTACTCACACACTCATGCCTGCACACAGACACAAACACATATGCCTACACACACATACACATTCCCCCCTCATGTACAAACTCTCATACACACAACTACCCACACACTCATGCCTGCACACAGACACAAACACACATGCCTACACACAGACACAAACACACATGCCTACACACAGACACAAACACACATGCCTACACACACACACAAACACACATGCCTACACACACACACAAACACACATGCCTACACACACACTCGCTTACATATACACACACACTCGTGATTGCGAAAAACATAATTTGAATTCTAGATGACAAATTTCAAATTCATTTTTTTTTTTTTTTTTGCATTTTTGTCATTTATTGTATATTAGTTTTATTGCACAAGATTGCTTATTTGGTTTCCACTGAAGAAAAAAAAGCGCGAAAAAATCGTCAACTCCAACGTTTCCCTGTTGTTAGTAAAGTACAAAACGCGTTTCTTCAAACATATCGAAAACTCATTATACTGCCGTTTACCTACCCACGTCAGTGAAGTACATACGTTGCAAGCATTTATAGGTATTTATTATAAGCATGCGTTACTTGAATTTGCTACAAGCATTTGCTATAACTAATTGCATGTGTAATATACATTCAGAAGCAATAGTATATGCATGCATTATAAGCATACTTCGTGCGAGTAAAACGTGCAAAACATTACATACGTTCAAAAAAGTTGCAGGCTTTTTTTTTTCTTACTTTAGCAAATTTTAAAAAAATCATGATTTTGAGTATTGATGCATGACATATTATGCGGCCATAGTTTTCTAGTGGTTTTACAGTACAATGCATCCTAGAGTGGCATAAGAAATCTATTTAGTCACTAGGTAATATCCTTTAAACACTTAGTATGTTTCCGTCGGCCTTGATGAGATCTTATCGGGAGGTGATGAAATTGTTCAGTATGGACATTTAAAGTTTGCTAAAACTGGTGAAAGCACTAGTATGGCCAGAGTTCACCTTTTTTGCTTTGAAGGGGAGGGGGAGAGTTTGGTCAGGTCATACTAGTGCATGAAAAAAAGATACTATTGACAAATAGTCTCATCCCGGAAACAAAGTGACACAACTCGAAAAGAAAAAGAAAAAACTAACACACAAGCATCTAGCCTCCATCCTCTGGCATTAATTGAACTTTGACATCTTGAATTCAAATTATGTTTTCCGTAATCACAAATTGCAACAGGACCCCTACTCGTTTGGTTTCTTGTTTCCACAAATGGCTTCAATCGCAATCATAATTGCAAAACAGACAATTTGAATTCAAGACACCAAAATTCAAGTTAATGCCAGGGTCCGGAAGAATCATGCCCCTGCCCAGGAGGAGCAACCACGCACGGATGTCGGTGGACCTCAAAAAGGATAAGATATTAACTGCAGTCAAGTGAAAACAATAAGTATTCGCGATGATTTCAAAAAACAATAAATAAATAAAAAATAAATAGCATAAAGGAAAATTAAGGTTTCACACAGTACTATTTTAAACTGACTTACTCTCAGATACTACAATATACAAAACATTTATAGTGTGCTTTATTTTGCAGTCTAAATAGTGTATATTTAAAGTTCGTAAATATTTCTTCTCAATTATGAAGTTTGAGGAATTTGTCACTATTGAGTATATTGTTTGTACAACACCCCTCACCAGTTATGCAAACTAGCTGCAACTTTTGTGGCATGAAAAAGCCTTTAGATTTAAAACAAAAATATTAGAACGTTCTTTCAAATTTTTCTTAAACGAACAAACAGTTTTGGAACGAAAAATTTCTGAACCTGCTTAGGTATCAATAAAAAGCACTAAATCGGCTAGGAATAAGGCATAAACGTTACAAATTAATTTCACAAGCAATGAAAAGTAGTATTTAAAATATTTACTTTCAAAGATAATGAATGGAAAAACTGCTGGAAACCGTTTACATTTTATTCATTAAGTGTTTGAACACAATGTGGACAAATACTGTTGTCGACTGTTTAGGGGGGGGGGGCATCACCCCCATGACCTTCCCCTTGATATCCGCCACATTGATATTTTTAATCTAACGAAAACGCGCAACGTTATTCAATATTTTTTGAAATTAACTTAAACAAAAAATAGTAGCACGTGACAACATTGTGAGCATAACATAAAAATTATATTACGTGGTATAGGAGAAAATATAATTTGGGCAAATAGGGCTCAATCAATTTTATTCTGATTGCTACTAAACATCCGAGAGATTAACCATTAAACAGACTTTTTTATGACTCCGAAACTCAAGCATATAATTCACGTCGGAATTTCTCATGAATTGTTTTCCACTTAAAACGAAGCGTTGACATCTCATATGTTTATATTCCAGTTCAACACGCTTAGTTTCATAACATTGCAAATTATGCACTGAAGTGATAAAACTTTTACTCAAGCATTTTTAAAAATTTTAACTATCTGAAGCTTCATTAATTTTTACGAGATATTTTCTATGTAAAAATTTGTTTTCGCATTTCTGCTGACTGTGAGTAAGATATGTTTTTTTTTTTAAATTTACTTTTTTGTTTTCTTTAATGCAATTCCTTTTTCTGTGAAAATATTTGAGTGCTTTCACTGCGTTTCTCAAAGTAAGGAAAATCTGAATCAATATATATTACGCATTGTTTTCGGTTGCGCCACAGTAAAACCCAATTTCATTTAACTTATTAAATGAAGTAATATTCACCGCTATCCAAGCACTAGACATTGAGAAATGGTTTTCAGGTTACTGTTTCCGCTGTCCTTCCGAAATTTCATTAAAGCACTAATTATGTATTAGGTTTCAGCACAGATATCAAACACAACCATTTATAAATGCTTATCAATAAAAAAAACGTAACATTGTGAATAATGAGTAAGATAGTATTTTAATTACTTAAAAATGTGTCCTTTTAAAAATCAACTTTCTATAACTTAGCTTCGAAACATTTCGCCCTTTAGCTCGTTTTTAGACAGTAATGAATATAATTTGATTTTCTGTTTTTTTAATGAACAGAGAGCCTTGATAGACACTGAAAGAATAAAAAACTTTCAAACGTTCAGTCGATTTAATCATTATATATGTTGTCTGAATATCACGAATACAGTAACGTGCAGAGACACAAGAGGCTTATGGCACCTATCCCCCCCCCCTTCCTCCAATCATTAGTATCAAGTCTTGTGCTCCAATCCTTATATCCCACCCCGACTAGAAAAATAACACAACTCAAAAAAAAAAAAAAAAACAGAACTGGAGAAAATTAAGGTTTTACGCAAAAGTAGTTTTAAGTGATTTAGTTTCAAATATTACAATACACGCAAAATAAAATTAGGTGATTTTCATTGGTTAGTTTTTGTTCTCTAAATTAATAATGGGTTCGTAAAGTTCGAAACTTTTTCTTTTGAATCATGAACTTTTAATGATCATTCAATTTTGGTTATGTTGTTTTTACGCCACCACGCACCCGCAATGTAAGCTAACTTTGTAAGTTTTGTAGCAAGACAGAGCATTGAATTTATGTTTTAAATCAGTTGTTAGTTCGTTTTTCCAAGTTTTGAATTTGACTGGAAATCTTGGTTTCAGCCAAATAGGTGGCGGGAAAAACGTTGTATGTTGAAAACAAAAACTTTTCACTACAGCCAGAAAAACGAATCTGCTTAGTGCAATATACTTAACAAGCCACGAAGAGCAACATACGACGTTTTTCATTCAATTTACCTACTTATTTCCTATTGCAAGGAAACCCCGAAGAAAGTTTGCAACATACAACGTTCTTCCATAAATTATGCACACTTGATTTGCAAGGCTAATGCCAACTAGCGCATTATCTAACCGAGTAAACGAACTGAAAATAGAGGTGATTACTTCTTTGGACTACATTCATTATTTTTATACTGAAAAATAAATTGTTGAAAATCAACATACAACGTTCCCCCCCCCCCCCCCCCATTCAATCGCTTAACGTCATTTTACCTTTGACGGCCTAAACTACGTGAAAGCAGTTCACACATTTGCTTCAACAAAGTTTTTGTAGTTTAGGCTGGCACAAAAGCAAAATAACATTAAAAATCCACTGCTTGACTCAAACCACAAACATTTAGCGTGTGCTGGTTATTGACAGTCTACACAAATAAGAATCGAGTTTCGTACTAACCATTTATCAAGAGCATCCACCTGTTTATCAGTAACCTTAGGCATGTACAAGCGTGGGGATCCATTTTATAATTGCTTGAACATGCAAAATCTTAGCAAGGAAAAGACCAAAAATAAGTTTCAAAGCTTAAGCAACAATTTGTTTTGATTTTGATTTATGATAACACACATTGGGGTATATAGCTATTCTCAGCAGAGAAACTCTTACCTCTAATAATCCACAACCTGATTTGATTTGATTTATGATAACACACACTGGGATATATAGCTATTCTCAGCAGAGAAGCTTTTACCTCTAATAATCTACTATATATTTCCATATTTTATTTCCGGGACAAAGCAACAAAATATGCCAAGACTGCTAGCTGCTCGATATAAAAAGAAGCTGGAAGGCAGAACAATGAAAATCATTTCTCAAAAATTGACATAACCGTGGGGTATTCGATACATTGATAAAAAACCCGAGAACTATGATTACATTTTTGAAAATGTTAGCATGGTTTTTTAAGTGACATTGAATCATTAGATTTTTAATAATGGAATGAAATGATGTTTAGGGAACCTTCGTGGTCGAGTGGCGGAAAGCGCTTGCTCCGAAAACTGCCTTAACACAGTAAATACGATAGTGAATTCGATTTCCACTGTGTACTTTGTCCGGGTTAAAGCGCTATGCTCACGATCTTCTGTTATTTGTGAGGCTGGCCAACTTCTTGTATAGTAATATATTCTGTTTTTTTTCCCCTTCCCGATATCAGAGAAGCTCAAGTCAAAAAAAAAATGTCATTTCTGCGCCATTTTTTTTTTTTTTTTTTTTTTTTGTAAGCTAAGAGATTCGGTCAACTTCACAGTTCAATGTAAAAAGTTCTTAAAGCTATATCCAGTAAGTTACAGGTCTGGTCAATGCTAATTCTGTCTTAGCTACCAGTTTGTTTGACACTCTAGGTTTCTTTAAGAGGTTTTCCACCTCCAGCTCAGTCACTCCTATGCCGGGCTGATGAGCGCTAATAAGCACGAAACTGCAGTCCTCGGCTGGAATTGACTGAGCTGGTGGTGTATTTCATGAATTGTTAAAGCTATACTACAATGTTATCACGATCCCTCACACTACCAGACCAGAACTGAATCAGAAGATATAATTTTTAAACTTTAATTGGTACACAGAAATGTGATTTTTAACGCAACTATTAAAGTAGGTCTTCTAACTTTACTTTCTAAAAGCACACGGCACAAAAAATTACCATCATTGTATCCACTTGCATTGAAACGAAGCCTTAAGGGCACTAATCGAGACGTGTGCTCACTGAATGTTATTTATTCGTTCTCTAAAAATACAGTTTCCCGTAATTTCCTGAATTGATTCATGCGTACCATACTTAGCACATTGTTGCTAATCATTTATTCAACAGTCACTAATTTACACCCCATTGCGACAGCGGCAAAATACTTCTCGCTATAGACATGTCGATCAACTTAGTAGCGAATATGTGTCCAAATGACGTCATGGTACATTAAACTAAAGATGATCCTCTGTGTGAAAGTAATTTTTAGTTGATGTAATAAAAGAAGTCACCGAGTTGGTACGCCGAGAGGATGTTAATTAAATTGTGTAAAATCAAAGACGTGTGCTTAAAAGTCGACGACAAACTTCTGTCGCTGTCGCAATGGTGCATATCCACCATTAAATGGCCTATTCTTCACAGCAGAGCTACTAATACCTAATTTCAGAAGATAAATTAACTAGGCATATGAGTTAACGCATATAAATTGCCTTGTGGAATTCGAAGTTTCGAGGTTTTAGCGACTGACAGCTTTTCTTACGCTTTAGAAGAAACCTTCTCGAAAATAACGCTATTTCCCAAAATTTAAGATGAAATTGAGTGCGAACCCCCGATACTAGTAAAAATGGAAGGTTTCGCCAGAAATAGCGTTGAGAAAAGATTACTTGCGTAATAAAGAAGCAGCAAATATATATAGAGACTGCGATGGGGCCTATCTGAGGGGATGATCCATTATATGCGTTATATTTCTTGATAAAACCGAAGGCAAGGGCTATAATGGGATTTGATCGCCTTCTAGATTTTTACCAATAAACAAATAAATGACTTCTTACTGGAGGCAATTTTTTGAAATTCAATAGGTAGTCCCCCAAAACACAATTTATTGGTTCCGAGGTCTTTGTACAGTACAGTATTTTTCGGGACTTCAAAATAAAAATACATAAATGAACGGAATTCTACCTTAATTGTAAAAAAAAATTAAACTTTTACAATTTTGCCTTTTGATCATAACTTTTTATTTTATCAAACAAATAACATATTTAGAAATAATTTTAAATCAAGGTATGTATATTTTTAAAAAGAACTGCTCTAAAATCATGCAGTTTAAAACCATGTAATTCGAGTGAAGATAACCGCGTTTTTCAAAACTCGTTTTTTTAAATACTTCATGTTCTTCTAGTCCTCTTTGGGAAGTTACCTATACATTATTCAATTTATTTTAAAGCTTTCAAACTTGCTCGGAAGATAATTTAATTAAAATAAAAGATAAACTGATAAATAATAAAACTATTTCCTTAATTGATAACTAGTTAATTGTTGTACTTAAAACCAAAACCAAGGGTTCTGGAAGGGTTAATTTTAACTCCCACCTTCTCACTGTGTTCCTGGTTCGTACGTTTTTCTGCTGAAATTTCGAAACAAACAAAGCTATTTTTTTTTGTTTAATACTTGAACTATTATCATAAAATAGGGAGTCATAAAATCAAACCATTCATGAATATTTCATTTAATTTTTTTAAATTTTTTAAAATAAAGTTCGCAAAATGTTAATTAATTAGCTATGACTGACATACATACATTTCAGCCTGAGGGTTGATAACCGTTTGATGAAACATTTAAAGTTTTAAATTTAACTAAAAAAAATCTGAGTCCTCAAGTTCATTCAGTCAGTAAAAGCAGTATTTTTTAATTTAATTCGCAGTCACAAAGAAAGTTGCAATCTGTTAAAATTTCCGTTATTAATTTACGCATAATTCTGTTACGCCTTAAATTGAATGCATCTCTACATAGTATAAAAAGAAGTCTCCAAAAAGCGTCTGATTGTGTGAACGCACAAAACTCGAGAATAACCCGGTCGATTTCTCTGAAATTTTCAGAGTATCATTCTTTCAGTACCGGAAAAGTTTGCAGACATGTTCGAAAAAAAATCGATAAACAGTTCATTTTTTATTATAATTTTCACATAAATTTTCGAATATGGGGTGAAAACTTACTTGCACTCAATTAATATGGCATATCGTTGGAAAGGGTAGAATTTTCCGCGTTCTACGCAATTTGTTTCATGCTCTAACTTAGTTACGGTGGGAGTTATTCGCGTTTTTAACTCGAATTTTCTTAGGCTTAGCTGAAATTTATTCACTACTTTCTTCATTTAATCCATCAATAAAACGTGAAGGAATTTTCCCACAATTTTCTTTTTGGCATCATTGGAAAAAGTGACAGTTTTTAATCCAGATCTATCGTGACTGACTGTCGAAAAACTAAGCTTCTATCTTCAAAGGAAAAAAAGTTACAAGCCTTTTTCAATCAAGTTCAAAAATCTCATCTCCATTCAAGTTGTTAACCATTTTATTAGGCGTTTCTACAGTTACGCTTTTTGAATCCATTGTTTCTTACCGTCTTTCTCATTTTAATTTCTGTGTTCCCCCCATGATTACGGTTTTTAAATCCATCGTTTCTTTCTCATTTTAATTTCTTAAAAGTATTTTAATATCTGTCGTCATTATTTGGAAGGGAAACGTTGCATGATGTTTTTCTCTTTTAATTAAGCCTGATTGTTGAACATACGTGACGTGGCACAAATTTTATTTCCCAAGGTAGACCGGGCAAAGCCGGGCAATGCAGCTAGTAAATTCTAAAGAATCTGATATTTTCGTTAAAACAGTTACATTGATTGACGTCAATGTTTACGTCACGGGCTATGATTGTTTTCTGGTTAATCATCAAATGTTTGGAATTTCATTAAACACAGTTCTGAGTTTTTAAAAAAATTGAATAAGATTTCATTTTATTTTCTATTTATTTATTAATTATTAATTTTTTTTATTTACTTATACATTTTTCTTTTTGTTATGAAAAAGTCAAATATATTGCCACACATTTATAGCTAACTGTATTCTGCTATTCAAATGCTCTTTTCTTCTTCTTGCATTGTATGTTTTTATGTTTCTTTAAAACAGGTTAATATTCAAAATTTCATACATTTTACACCTAAAATGTCTTTTTTTTGCATTAACTTACTTCATTCATTCGTTTTTAACTCATATTTACCGCCGAACTTTTTATTGTCTCAATGGTATCGCCTTTAGACATTACGTCCGCTACAGGAAAGAGATATAAAACTTTTCATTGCAAAGGAATGTTTATATTCAGGCTAATATCAAAGCCTGGAAATATAAATCTTATTTTACGAACGCCAAATGTTTGCTTATTGTTTCGCAATTCCAGAAAAAGTTCTTTTTTATCTTCCAATTATCTCTCTATCCCTATCTTTCCCACACCTTTTTTGAAAGATGACGACTGACTTGTGGCTTTTTTCTTCCCTTGAAGGAAGCAATTATATTCTAATGTCTCTGACAATGGATGATGTTTCCGTATGATTTTTTTTTTTTTTGCTCTTGAGAAAGCATGATGAATACGAGAGGACGATCTTCATGTATGATTATGTAATCCAGTATGATTTAAAATAATTCGAATTAAGTAAAGTATTCTCTGCTGAACATAATTAGCAGTTGGTTTCGTTAGGCAGCTACCATCATATAAATTCAATTTTCCAAACGATACTAAAAATCGGAAACTTTAAATAAAATAATTGATCTTTTTACTGCATTCTACTGGCCTAAAGGTAGTGCCAGAAAAAAAATGGAAAACTTAACCCAATTTTGTAAACGTTTTTATTAAAATGTAATATGAGTATTAATTTAATTATTCAGCTTTTCAACTGAATAGTTCATATTAACATCAAAAATCCTACTGTACTGTTTATATCTTTCTCGAATTTTACTCAGTTATTGATGTAATCTTTTATTTATTTACATTTTTGGAATGCCGAGTCAGTAATTATTATTTTTTTTACTCATATAACCCGTGTCTTACGAGCAGAAAATTTCAAACTCTACGCAAGTATACCATCATTATTATTTTGGTAGGCAGCTATATGTCACGTTTTTGTTTCCAACATGTATTTTATTTTATTTCCAATCGAATCCTGTGTGTGAATTAGAAAAAGAAAAAACAAATCTGAAGTTCTGAGCATGAAAATGCTTTTAGCATTTTAAAAATGACTCTTGAGGGTTTAATCTTCTTCTATGAGGGCTTAATTTCAATTTACAACAGAAATTATGCCGCAATGTACGACACCATGAACTGAATGTATGTTCACTTTGCTTTGGTTCGACGTCATAAGTTGCTACTATCAGAATCATTTTTGCCCCTTTGACGTTTTGCTGTTATGCGTTTTAAACATAAAGTTTTTTTTTTCTTTTTAAGTTTTTTCGATAAATTTGGAACAAAAGACAAAACATGACTAAAAATTTAACACAGAAGATTTCCGTAAGGATTTGATCTGAATTACTTATTTATTTATACAGAAATTAAACAGTTTCAAACATAGATGACTACATACAAAGCACTTTGCCTCCCGACACACACACAGGAATGATTTACAACACAACAGAAGGAAGCAACTCCCCAAAGCACCTGTGGAAATCGAACCCATGACCTACAGTTTAGAAAGCAAAGCTTCTACCACAGAGCCACGCAAGCCTCTGAACCTGGATTATTCGCATGATTTGACCTATTTCTAACGACTATAGAATATACCTTTTGCTTAATTTTAAGTATATTTGCTTCCCATTTATCGCAATACGATATCGGTGTCGTTCTCAGTCTTTTATCTACTGAGGACCACTTGGTAAGCTTCCGAATCTTAAACGGACCACATTCGATGAAAATAAGATTTTCTCAACAATTATATAAGGTGAAATGAGATCTGTCTGGCATATTTCTTTAATAAATTTAATTCCAACTATAGTAGTACCTCTTTTAAGGGACACTTTTTCTGGTCCCAGTCCCTTTGAATAGGGACCTCCATACATTTGCCTCTCATTAAAAGACACTCTAGTTAAGGGACAGTCACAGAGAAAAACTCTTTAAAAAAATGTGTATAAATGCATTACAAATATCGTATTTATAGGAATTCAAGGTTCACTTTTTGTCCAAAAATTAAATGGTAACAGTTTGACTTGACATTAACAGATAAATAAACAAATAAGTATTCTGAAATTCTTGCTGTGACCCACATTCATGGTTTTTCTTCTCGTCATTTTTTTCAAATGAGCTAAACCTCAACAGCTAGTGTGCCGCCCATGAAAAGCTTTGCATAGAAAACTTGAAATATAATCACTATATCTCTTGCATTGTAAATTACATTACATCAAACAAATCCAGGTAAAACATTATCTCAAAATTGTAATAATTAATGAAAATCAGTTACAAAACATTGATACTACAAAATTTTGATACAATTTTATTTTATTTTATTTTTTCAATTTGAATAATTCTGAACATGAGAAACATTTTCAACAATTAATCTTAAATGTTATTAATTTCCGTTTATTATATAATTATACTGAATTTATAAAGCATGCATAAACTCATCTACATCCAAAGAAGGGACACCTCTACTTAAGGGATATATTGTCCGATCCACTTAGTATCCCTTTTTGAGAGGGTCTACTGCACTGTTAAAAATTTTCCGGAAAATTTACGGTAATTGTTACTGGCATCCATGTTGCCAGTAACTATTACCGTAAAAATCAAATGTTACTGTACAATTTTACGGTTTCCTTGGTAGGCCACAGCAACCAATTGGCGCTGGGATCGCTTATTTCTCCGGTATAAATTACCGTAAAAATCAGCGATGCGTTAGCGATGCCATTTTACAGTAAGAATTACCAGAAAATCTTCCTGAATTTTTAACAGTGTGTATAAAAATGATCTAGAGTAATTTTCACTAACTGTTCGCTGACCACGTCAAAAAAACTCTTCCCGTACTACTAGTGATCCGCAGACCATAGGTTGAAAATCATTGGTTAATGTATTCGGGGAAACACAATTCAGTCTTACGACTCAGTGACAAATTCATGATTAAGGTTTCTTATAAATTACTTCCAAGTTCTAATTGGAAAAAAATGCACAACTTCCAAAGGATGCTGAAAAAACACTCTCATCCAACAACTAAAAAAAATGCATTTTTAACACACTTATAAGCTGTACAGCTTCTAAACACGAAGCTTGTTATGTTTTATACTGGTCCTACTTAAAATATGCTTTATAACTTCCAAACATGCACCATATTTTTTTTTTTTTTAAACTGTTTCCCGGCTTCTTCTTTTCTTTTCCTTTTTTTTTTTCAGAAGAACCACAGGTTTACCCTACGTTTCGCCGACAGTAAAAATTTCCTCCCTTTTAAATATATAAAAGGTAAAGCTGAAAGTGGAAAACAGGAGGGAGGGGGAGGGAATTTCGTGTAAGAGAAAAGTAATTGACTCCAAGCTACATATGCTTATAGCTTTTTGCGTTAAGATAAAATTGGAATTTCTTACGTATTGTTATCTTCATATGTATATACTAGTCAATGATCGAGTAACGCTCCTGACGTCATCAAAAATGAAACTCGAGTCACGGCATGATAATTTGATTATATATTTTTTTTTTTTTTAGCAATCACGATTGCTTATTCTTCTCACTTGACTGTTTTTGGCGTGCTATGATTTTATTTTCCCCCCGCCTCCCTCTGCAGCACCACCGTCGACCGGCCTCACGATGCTGCTTCTATAGCGAAAACTTTCTCCAGATTGCGTCCATATTCTACACGCACACACACACACACATACCCACACACACACATTCACAAATACACACATACCCACACACACGCATTCACAAATACACACATACCGCACACACACATGCCCACACACGCACATACACATCTATACACACACACATATCCACACACATACACACATGCCTGCACACACGCAAAAGAACACGTGATTGCGAAAAACATAATTTGAATTCAGGATGTCAAAATTCAAATTATTTTTTTTTCTTTTGACGAACAATTTTTTTTTTTTTTTTTTTTTTTTTTGTAGAGTTGCACATGCAGGGAAAGGCTTTATTGGGACAAGGCTGAACAGTGTACGGTAATTTAACTGTTTTACTGCTAAGACTGTCATTTCGGGGGTATGAAGAAACGAAAAAGTGGCGAACAATGAACGCTATCTACTGGAGTTCGGGTTAAAATTTCAACTATCAAAATATCATCAAACAGGCAACAGCTTCGTTCTAATGTAGAAGCAATTTCACCCACCATATTTTGACGGGCGATTTTCTAGTTATTTATAAAAGCAAATTTAAAAGAATCTTGCCCCAAAAATGCTATTCACAATGCTTTAGAAAGCTCATCAGTGAGTAAATGCGAAACGCACATCAGTGAGATGAAATGGAAACAGATGCTATTTCAAAACAGAGTATAATTAATCATTTTTCATTAAAAAATCTTTTCTTGAATGCATTCCCTTAAAAAAAATTATTGCTTATTTGATCTATCAACAGTAATTTCTTAAATAAACTTTAAATTATGTACATATTATTAATAGTCGAATTACTTTGTACCGCAGCGATACTTCATTGAACGTAAAGCTTATTTTTCTATGTAATTTTATCTTTTTTTTTCATGTATCACTCATTGGCGAAACAACTCAATTGCATCTAAATCTTACGCCAAATAAAGTTTTTTAAATAAATTTAAAAGGTCACCTCACAATGTAATTAGTTTATACAGGCAGATAAAAATTTATTTTAAAATGAAAACTCAATAAGCATTGAAACAACAAAAATATCCATGTTAATCTGCATTTTAATTACACAATAATTTTTATCTTTCGATGAGATGCACAGTTGCTGCTTTTAGAGATAAATATTCTCGCAATTGCTAGAGATCTCACCGCTTCGAGCATTTGCTCCCTTCTGTGGCAATATTTTTCTAAACTTGATATTCAAAGAATTTCCTAATCCAAGATTTAATTAAAATTCGTATTCATAAAAAATATTCGTCACATTTTCAGTTGAATCTCGAAATCAGACTGAAAACAAAAAACAAGGTGATTAGCGGAAATTTCTAAAAATGGTTTATGTTTCCCCATAAAACATACTTTTCAACTCAGGAATTCCATTCCAAAATATTCTCTAGCTGTTTGATATTCAACTTAAGTAATGCTAAAGATAAAATGGCTAAGTCCATTTACTAACGTAACTAATTACATTTTCCACCAATGATCATTGCTGTTCTAAAGGAAAGTAGAGCACGAAAACTAACTGCATTAAGGGAGTCTGAAATGCCTTACTCAAAACCACTTTTCTAAGTTGTTCTACGCGCCATTACTAAATATTTTGCGTAATTCTAGATCAAGAGCGTCGAATTACTTCGAAAAATCAGGTATTAAGGAAGTAGATTTACTCAAAATGCTGTTTGAAGAATTATGTGAGGGGTAAATACTATTACTCAAGAGTTATTTTCATAAAGTTAGATTATTCTGTTGCGTAACCAACAAGTTTCACTTTTGCGCATGAAATTAAAAAAAAATAGCTTACAAATTCAATGTTTATTTCTCGAGTAATTAAAAAAATCAATTGAAAAAAGTATTCTAAACTAATAAGAAATATAAAGTTCTTCGAAATAACATTATGCGCAGGACACCTAGTGGCATCAAGTGACTATGTCTGATGTGCATGCCTAATGTAGAAGAAAGTATTACACTCGTGACAAATTTTTATTTTCTGAATTTTAATGGATTTTCCGTTTTAAGATGCGCTGAATGCATTGACATTTCTTGAATAGGTCACTTCCGCCGTATATACAGTTTACACTCAGTTTTACAAAATCCTTGAGACAACGAAAAACTTAGTAAAAACGATATTTTGTAAAATTGAAATGCATAAAAAAAAAATTAGTAGGTATAATACGCATGTCTCCATAGTCAAAGGTCCCAAGCTCAAAGTTTGTCTGGATATATGGATCTCTGTGACGCGCATAGCATCTAAACAGTTCGGCCTATTTTTATGAAATTTGGTACAAAATTAGTTTGTAGCATGGGTGGGGGGGGGGGGGGGAGTGCACCTCGAAGTGATTTTTTGAAAATTCGATTTTGTTCTTTTTCTATTTGAATTATAAGAACATTTTACTGAGCAAATTATCAGAACATGGACGAGTAAATAACCAAATTGTCTGAACATGAAACCATAACATGGGCGAGCAAATGAACACAGCAAATTGGCGAGAAGTTCATAATCCATTATTTGTAAAAATACAGGCAAACCAAATGGCCTTTTAATTTTCTATTACGGGCAAAGCCGTGCTGTTACCGCAAGTTTCTTCATAAAAATAAAACGAAGGACGAAGAGAAATGGAATTACGATTTTAATGAAAGAGATTATCTTCTTCCCTGAGATTTCCTGTCTTTGGTTCCAGAATTCATAAGATTGAGCGATTCATAAGTCGAGTTCATAAAAAGTGAGATTTTTGGTATTTATATTTCGTAAAAAAGAATGAAAAATTACATTTTTACAATGGAAGTTTTTCTAGAACTTGCAAATCGTAATCGTAATGATCATAAATTCGTAAATGTTCGTAAATTAGATGTGAGTCAAGTCGAGCGTCAACTGTACAGCTTTTTGGCCACTTAAAAGACAATGTATGAAAGGGAAAAAAAAGTATTGTGGATAAGAAATGGTGTTGATTAGCTTTCGGCGCATATCACTTAAATAGGGTAGAACAATCAAACGCATTTCTCTTTTCCTTTTATTGCAATAGTTTAAAAGTCTTGGTGCATCACAGGGCTCGGTTGTAGTTTATATATTTACTTTTGTACAAGCATTATCAAAATATTTGCTATGTCATATTTAATTTTAAAAGTTTTCATTGAAAATATATTTCATTAAAAACTACTTTCGTAAACTAATTTTAGGTAATATATTATTAAAAACATGAAAATTCATTTCATCTGTCCTACGGTTAGCGTGCGCCAACTTCTCATATAGTTAAAAGTGTGCAGTGATGGAAAAAAAAAGAAAAACAAGGCGAGAATTACTGAGCTAAAATATGAAAAGAGAAACTTTTCTTTGGTAATTTAATAAACGTAAAAAAAATTAAATTATGAAACTTAAACACATAACAAGCAATCTAGAAGCTTTGGAAAAATAATTAAAATAAAAACGCAACATTAAAAATTCTAAACCTTTTCCGAAGCCTATATTAAGCGAGTTAAAATATTTTCGAAAGTTTGTTAGAGACAGAATTTGTTTTCTTCTTTTTTTCTGTCATGCTAAAAAGACGATAATTTTGTAAATTTCAGTACTTCTACGCCTACAGTTTAATTTAATTAATACTTTTCGTCTAATCTATTCCTTCATTTTTGGCCACAGCCTAATCTGATCAAGCAAAAAAGAAGATTGAATATAAGTAGGACTTTATTTGCATGAAAGGTCATGGCAACTCCTGTACTTTTTTTTTTCAATTTTAAGTGAAGCAGGCAAACGGAAGGGTTTATAGATATGAGTTTTTGTGACATTCGAAGCTAATCGTTTAGTTTCAATATAATGGAGAAATATTTGAATTAAACGTTTTCTACGCTTTTTGTTTTCAGCGAAAAACTAAAAGCTTGTAGAATAAAGCTAACGTACAATACATAGATGATAAAATGCAAAAAAGAAAAAAAAGTATTCAGTTACTACCCCTTACGTGCTCACGGCAGAGTAGGACGCCAACACTTTTTTTACTGTAAATTAAACCCTTGTCTGGTGTCATTCGCGAAAAAAAAGCAATAAATAACCGAAATTACAACGTTATGATCAGGTCCTGATTAACGCAGGGGTCCCTCCCCCACCCTAAGTGCAAGGGACCCCCTCAATATCGCGGAGACCCCCCAAAAGCAAGAACACCCCAAAATGAGAAAGATACCTATCGAAACACCCCCGCCCCTAAAATGTTCAATGGCACAGTCTGCTCCTTGATCCCCCCTCCCCGCCCCCAGATGGGCACCTCTGAATTAACGAGCGCTCCTGCAAGTCTGTTGACCTTGTAGGACTGTGGGTACACCACAGTTTTGGGGTCACTGAAACTCTTAGGATACACATTTCTTCTTTCGTCCCTTTGTTTAGAAACTTTCTTTTTAAAATGTGCAGATGTTCTTGTGAGAGGGGCACCAAATTTTACCACGACCTGGGATTCACTTTGGCTTGATAGGGCCCTAGCAGTGATTGTATGTAATACTAGTTCTGCACAATCTATTCGGGTCGTGAATCACATCCTGATTGTACAAAATACTAGCTCCACACAATCTATTCGGGTCGCGAATCATTTCACAATTGTATAGAACACGAAATTCGTACTACGTGTGCAGGAAGCAACATGGAGCCCCAGTTTTCCGAAAATTTTCGATTAAATTAGCAGTTTTTTTTTACAGTGATATACATAAAGAAAATGGTGGCCGCCATTAAGAATATTGCAGAAAATTTGTCAGATAAAATATTTTAATGCAAGCATTTCACTAAAGTGTTTTAAGATTTGAATGAAGTAGGATTCGTTGAAAATACCATTCAATTTCTGGAAAAAAAATATGGAAAGCAGTCTTTTAATACGAATCGTGCCTTTAAATACGAATTATTCGCTAAAATATTTTAACACAACCATATATTTCACCATTAATCTTTACTAACAATAAAGCTGAAAGTCAGTCTCTAGATCTCTGGGTGTCTGGATGCCTCCTACGCGCATAGCTCCTAGACCGTTCGGGCGATTTTCATGAAGTTTGGCACAAAATTAGTACGTAGCATATGGGTGAGCACCTCAAAGCGATTTTTCAAAAATTCGATTTTGTTCTTTTTCTATTCCAATTTTAAGAAGAATTTACCGAGAAAATTATCATAACGTGGACGAACAAATTATCATAACGTGGACTAGCAAATTACCATAACGTGGACGAGCAAATTACCATATGCGACCATGGGCGAGCAAATTAACATAACAAACTGACGAGAAATTCGTCATCCATTATTTGTAAATATACAAGCGAACAAAATGACCTTTTAATTTTCTACTACAAGCAAAGCCGTGCTGGTACCACTAGTTTTAAATAAAGTAGGATTCGTTTAAAAAGCCATTTGTTTGAAAATCATTTTCAAAATAAAGTTTTGCATGAATTAATCATTCAAATATGGTACTTCAAAATGGAATCTGTAGTGTTGCTCGTGCAGCTGACTCAAACTTAATTATAACTTAAAGTAACGACATATTAAATAACACGAAAACGATTCTTTTAATTTGTGTTAAGAACCATTAGCTATCATTTGGAGCTGGAATAATTTTGCGTAAGCAGTAGAAACTATTTAATGACTGATCAATAATTACTCCCTTATGAGTTTACTTGCAAATAGGAGCAGCATTTGCTTCAGTGCGTGTAGCTACTTTCAGAAAGTTTCTTTGATAATAATTGTTGATACTGAGAATGATTTATCATACTTGTCGAAAATTTACTTTCATAATTAATTAATTTGAGTAATTCATGAGTCTCATTATGGTTGTAGTTAGGTGTGAACCAATTAATCGTCAGTAATAGGTAATCGGCCACATTGCCGATTATTTATAACCCGTCAATTTTTGCAGATTAATCAGCGGAAAAAAGGTTTTGGTTCAAGTTCCTTTAAGTTCCCCTGTGGCAATAAATAGTATGTGTATAAAACTATGTACAGTGAATAAATATACATAAACAATAATTAACTGTATATTTCATTGTTTAAAAAGAAAAGTACTGTACTTGTGATATGTTTTTGTTCTTGTCAGTCTCAGTTTCCATCGCCTACCCTCAAGCTTTTGAGGGAATACTCCTGTTCGAAATTTTTTCAGTTATTGCATTCACTGTTTATGAACATAACTGTAATATACTGCCGTGAGCAGGTGAAGGGCAGTTTTTTATTTATTTATTATTTTTTTTACTATTATTATTTTTTTTTTTTTTACATTTTTGTCATTTACTGTACGTTAGTTTTATTTTGCAAGTTTGCTTATTTACTTTCCGCTGAAAAAAAAAGGCGCGAAAATAACGTCTAATTTCAACATTTTCCCATCTTTAGTATTAAATCCAAACCACGTTTCTTCAAATATCTTGAAAACTCATTTTAGCCCGTCAATAAAGGCCAAAAATGTCGGAACAAATTAGGGACAAGCTGAATTCTTGTCAGGTGTTAGCACCAAGACAGGGAAGTATTTTCCCAAAAGTCCCCGCTTCTCCCCCTTGCGCTTTACCCCTAGCCCCCCTTAAGTATAAAATTATAGGTTTTGAAACAAACGGCTAAATCTCCGTTAAATACTTAAAAATTTTTAAACGTAACATATTTTTAATTGTTATAACATGGCAAATAAGTCTTTCAAATTTTTTATACAATTAGTTTTTTTCTCTTTTTTTTTGTAATTTGAGCAATTACGTCATTTTTCATCATTTTTCGTTTTTAATGATGTAATCCTGGGAGCTTCTCACGTCTAATATTCACTATTTGCAAACAATATGCAGCGTAGTTTTTAGAACAGTTTCTAAGCTTTCCAAAGACATATACGCATATAAAATTATATCGTCAACTTTACACATAGAACGCGCGACAAGAGGGTAAGCACCAACGTGTTAACGTACTATAGAACCTTTCTTCTTACACTAGTCAATAAAAGGTTTCTGTCGGAAGAAATCGGGCACATTCTGACTTTTGTTCGTAATTAGTACCAATGAGAGGAGTATTATCACAAAAGTCCCCCTCACTTTTTGGCCCCCTTCCACTCTCCCTCCTCCTAAGTTGGTTTTTCACGTGTTTCTGATTATGAGCATATCTTGGTCACTGTTCACTCGAAATGCTATTAATATTAAGCTATTTTATTCCTAAAAATCTAATCTTCAACCTGAATTTTTTCAGCAAAAATAGTATTCGCTCAAAAAATAGCTAAATTACGAAACGATTTAGTTGAAAATGTGTATTTTCTATTGGTTTTAGAAAACAGCGCCTACATTTTTGATAATATCTCAAAATAGTTGAAGAAAAGTAGTAAAACCTATTTTAGCTTTTCAAACGATATAATACTTTTTTACTAGTTTTTTTTTTTTTTTGTGCCTCCTTTCCCCTCTCTCCCCATCCCCCCCCCCCCTCGTTGCTTTAAAACGTTCGTTTCGAAAGCATTTCTAACGATGACCATGTTTTAGTCACTTTCAATTTTAAACTCATTAACGTTGCATCATTTTATTCTTGATAATCTATTCTTTAAAACTA
The DNA here is from genome assembly GCF_026930045.1 of Uloborus diversus. Taxonomy (NCBI): domain Eukaryota; kingdom Metazoa; phylum Arthropoda; class Arachnida; order Araneae; family Uloboridae; genus Uloborus; species Uloborus diversus. Next base: position 66,368,105 of record NC_072734.1, on the reverse strand, counting down.
GCTAGTATATTTGCGACATTTTAGAAAACATATTTATTTTAGAGGAAAATCTCCTATTTTGAAAATAATTGAACAGAAGTAGAAACATTTTTTAACCCTTTTAGCGGTGATTTTACACATCACTCTTTGGAAATATTCACGAACTCTAACGGATACGAACTAGAGAATGTGCGAACGTCACTGTCGTAATTGTCATCAGAAACCTGGCACTCACCTCCAATTAGTTTAATTTTTTTTTTCATTGTTTTTCATCAACGAAATTCGAAGTAATAAAATTCTTTGAAGCAGTAAAGATAGGTATTTATAGAGTAGTATTACTCATTCATCATGAATTAATTCTTCATCATAGTCCATAATAGAAGCGAAGTGACGAGAAATATCCGCCGCAGTTCTCGCACATCGCTGCGGAACGTAAACCTACCCAGGGCCAATGAGAGGCCATGCCGGCCCAGTCGGAAACAAGGGGTCCGACCTTTGGAAAGGCTCGACTACATCCAAAGAAGGGACTCATCTACATCCAAAGAAGGGACACCTCTACTTAAGGGATATATTGTCCGATCCACTTAGTATCCCTTTTTGAGAGGGTCTACTGCACTGTTAAAAATTTTCCGGAAAATTTACGGTAATTGTTACTGGCATCCATGTTGCCAGTAACTATTACCGTAAAAATCAAATGTTACTGTACAATTTTACGGTTTCCTTGGTAGGCCACAGCAACCAATTGGCGCTGGGATCGCTTATTTCTCCGGTATAAATTACCGTAAAAATCAGCGATGCGTTAGCGATGCCATTTTACAGTAAGAATTACCAGAAAATCTTCCTGAATTTTTAACAGTGTGTATAAAAATGATCTAGAGTAATTTTCACTAACTGTTCGCTGACCACGTCAAAAAAACTCTTCCCGTACTACTAGTGATCCGCAGACCATAGGTTGAAAATCATTGGTTAATGTATTCGGGGAAACACAATTCAGTCTTACGACTCAGTGACAAATTCATGATTAAGGTTTCTTATAAATTACTTCCAAGTTCTAATTGGAAAAAAATGCACAACTTCCAAAGGATGCTGAAAAAACACTCTCATCCAACAACTAAAAAAAATGCATTTTTAACACACTTATAAGCTGTACAGCTTCTAAACACGAAGCTTGTTATGTTTTATACTGGTCCTACTTAAAATATGCTTTATAACTTCCAAACATGCACCATATTTTTTTTTTTTTAAACTGTTTCCCGGCTTCTTCTTTTCTTTTCCTTTTTTTTTTTCAGAAGAACCACAGGTTTACCCTACGTTTCGCCGACAGTAAAAATTTCCTCCCTTTTAAATATATAAAAGGTAAAGCTGAAAGTGGAAAACAGGAGGGAGGGGGAGGGAATTTCGTGTAAGAGAAAAGTAATTGACTCCAAGCTACATATGCTTATAGCTTTTTGCGTTAAGATAAAATTGGAATTTCTTACGTATTGTTATCTTCATATGTATATACTAGTCAATGATCGAGTAACGCTCCTGACGTCATCAAAAATGAAACTCGAGTCACGGCATGATAATTTGATTATATATTTTTTTTTTTTTAGCAATCACGATTGCTTATTCTTCTCACTTGACTGTTTTTGGCGTGCTATGATTTTATTTTCCCCCCGCCTCCCTCTGCAGCACCACCGTCGACCGGCCTCACGATGCTGCTTCTATAGCGAAAACTTTCTCCAGATTGCGTCCATATTCTACACGCACACACACACACACATACCCACACACACACATTCACAAATACACACATACCCACACACACGCATTCACAAATACACACATACCGCACACACACATGCCCACACACGCACATACACATCTATACACACACACATATCCACACACATACACACATGCCTGCACACACGCAAAAGAACACGTGATTGCGAAAAACATAATTTGAATTCAGGATGTCAAAATTCAAATTATTTTTTTTTCTTTTGACGAACAATTTTTTTTTTTTTTTTTTTTTTTTTTTTTTTGTAGAGTTGCACATGCAGGGAAAGGCTTTATTGGGACAAGGCTGAACAGTGTACGGTAATTTAACTGTTTTACTGCTAAGACTGTCATTTCGGGGGTATGAAGAAACGAAAAAGTGGCGAACAATGAACGCTATCTACTGGAGTTCGGGTTAAAATTTCAACTATCAAAATATCATCAAACAGGCAACAGCTTCGTTCTAATGTAGAAGCAATTTCACCCACCATATTTTGACGGGCGATTTTCTAGTTATTTATAAAAGCAAATTTAAAAGAATCTTGCCCCAAAAATGCTATTCACAATGCTTTAGAAAGCTCATCAGTGAGTAAATGCGAAACGCACATCAGTGAGATGAAATGGAAACAGATGCTATTTCAAAACAGAGTATAATTAATCATTTTTCATTAAAAAATCTTTTCTTGAATGCATTCCCTTAAAAAAAATTATTGCTTATTTGATCTATCAACAGTAATTTCTTAAATAAACTTTAAATTATGTACATATTATTAATAGTCGAATTACTTTGTACCGCAGCGATACTTCATTGAACGTAAAGCTTATTTTTCTATGTAATTTTATCTTTTTTTTTCATGTATCACTCATTGGCGAAACAACTCAATTGCATCTAAATCTTACGCCAAATAAAGTTTTTTAAATAAATTTAAAAGGTCACCTCACAATGTAATTAGTTTATACAGGCAGATAAAAATTTATTTTAAAATGAAAACTCAATAAGCATTGAAACAACAAAAATATCCATGTTAATCTGCATTTTAATTACACAATAATTTTTATCTTTCGATGAGATGCACAGTTGCTGCTTTTAGAGATAAATATTCTCGCAATTGCTAGAGATCTCACCGCTTCGAGCATTTGCTCCCTTCTGTGGCAATATTTTTCTAAACTTGATATTCAAAGAATTTCCTAATCCAAGATTTAATTAAAATTCGTATTCATAAAAAATATTCGTCACATTTTCAGTTGAATCTCGAAATCAGACTGAAAACAAAAAACAAGGTGATTAGCGGAAATTTCTAAAAATGGTTTATGTTTCCCCATAAAACATACTTTTCAACTCAGGAATTCCATTCCAAAATATTCTCTAGCTGTTTGATATTCAACTTAAGTAATGCTAAAGATAAAATGGCTAAGTCCATTTACTAACGTAACTAATTACATTTTCCACCAATGATCATTGCTGTTCTAAAGGAAAGTAGAGCACGAAAACTAACTGCATTAAGGGAGTCTGAAATGCCTTACTCAAAACCACTTTTCTAAGTTGTTCTACGCGCCATTACTAAATATTTTGCGTAATTCTAGATCAAGAGCGTCGAATTACTTCGAAAAATCAGGTATTAAGGAAGTAGATTTACTCAAAATGCTGTTTGAAGAATTATGTGAGGGGTAAATACTATTACTCAAGAGTTATTTTCATAAAGTTAGATTATTCTGTTGCGTAACCAACAAGTTTCACTTTTGCGCATGAAATTAAAAAAAAATAGCTTACAAATTCAATGTTTATTTCTCGAGTAATTAAAAAAATCAATTGAAAAAAGTATTCTAAACTAATAAGAAATATAAAGTTCTTCGAAATAACATTATGCGCAGGACACCTAGTGGCATCAAGTGACTATGTCTGATGTGCATGCCTAATGTAGAAGAAAGTATTACACTCGTGACAAATTTTTATTTTCTGAATTTTAATGGATTTTCCGTTTTAAGATGCGCTGAATGCATTGACATTTCTTGAATAGGTCACTTCCGCCGTATATACAGTTTACACTCAGTTTTACAAAATCCTTGAGACAACGAAAAACTTAGTAAAAACGATATTTTGTAAAATTGAAATGCATAAAAAAAAAATTAGTAGGTATAATACGCATGTCTCCATAGTCAAAGGTCCCAAGCTCAAAGTTTGTCTGGATATATGGATCTCTGTGACGCGCATAGCATCTAAACAGTTCGGCCTATTTTTATGAAATTTGGTACAAAATTAGTTTGTAGCATGGGTGGGGGGGGGGGAGTGCACCTCGAAGTGATTTTTTGAAAATTCGATTTTGTTCTTTTTCTATTTGAATTATAAGAACATTTTACTGAGCAAATTATCAGAACATGGACGAGTAAATAACCAAATTGTCTGAACATGAAACCATAACATGGGCGAGCAAATGAACACAGCAAATTGGCGAGAAGTTCATAATCCATTATTTGTAAAAATACAGGCAAACCAAATGGCCTTTTAATTTTCTATTACGGGCAAAGCCGTGCTGTTACCGCAAGTTTCTTCATAAAAATAAAACGAAGGACGAAGAGAAATGGAATTACGATTTTAATGAAAGAGATTATCTTCTTCCCTGAGATTTCCTGTCTTTGGTTCCAGAATTCATAAGATTGAGCGATTCATAAGTCGAGTTCATAAAAAGTGAGATTTTTGGTATTTATATTTCGTAAAAAAGAATGAAAAATTACATTTTTACAATGGAAGTTTTTCTAGAACTTGCAAATCGTAATCGTAATGATCATAAATTCGTAAATGTTCGTAAATTAGATGTGAGTCAAGTCGAGCGTCAACTGTACAGCTTTTTGGCCACTTAAAAGACAATGTATGAAAGGGAAAAAAAAGTATTGTGGATAAGAAATGGTGTTGATTAGCTTTCGGCGCATATCACTTAAATAGGGTAGAACAATCAAACGCATTTCTCTTTTCCTTTTATTGCAATAGTTTAAAAGTCTTGGTGCATCACAGGGCTCGGTTGTAGTTTATATATTTACTTTTGTACAAGCATTATCAAAATATTTGCTATGTCATATTTAATTTTAAAAGTTTTCATTGAAAATATATTTCATTAAAAACTACTTTCGTAAACTAATTTTAGGTAATATATTATTAAAAACATGAAAATTCATTTCATCTGTCCTACGGTTAGCGTGCGCCAACTTCTCATATAGTTAAAAGTGTGCAGTGATGGAAAAAAAAAGAAAAACAAGGCGAGAATTACTGAGCTAAAATATGAAAAGAGAAACTTTTCTTTGGTAATTTAATAAACGTAAAAAAAATTAAATTATGAAACTTAAACACATAACAAGCAATCTAGAAGCTTTGGAAAAATAATTAAAATAAAAACGCAACATTAAAAATTCTAAACCTTTTCCGAAGCCCATATTAAGCGAGTTAAAATATTTTCGAAAGTTTGTTAGAGACAGAATTTGTTTTCTTCTTTTTTTCTGTCATGCTAAAAAGACGATAATTTTGTAAATTTCAGTACTTCTACGCCTACAGTTTAATTTAATTAATACTTTTCGTCTAATCTATTCCTTCATTTTTGGCCACAGCCTAATCTGATCAAGCAAAAAAGAAGATTGAATATAAGTAGGACTTTATTTGCATGAAAGGTCATGGCAACTCCTGTACTTTTTTTTTTCAATTTTAAGTGAAGCAGGCAAACGGAAGGGTTTATAGATATGAGTTTTTGTGACATTCGAAGCTAATCGTTTAGTTTCAATATAATGGAGAAATATTTGAATTAAACGTTTTCTACGCTTTTTGTTTTCAGCGAAAAACTAAAAGCTTGTAGAATAAAGCTAACGTACAATACATAGATGATAAAATGCAAAAAAGAAAAAAAAGTATTCAGTTACTACCCCTTACGTGCTCACGGCAGAGTAGGACGCCAACACTTTTTTTACTGTAAATTAAACCCTTGTCTGGTGTCATTCGCGAAAAAAAAGCAATAAATAACCGAAATTACAACGTTATGATCAGGTCCTGATTAACGCAGGGGTCCCTCCCCCACCCTAAGTGCAAGGGACCCCCTCAATATCGCGGAGACCCCCCAAAAGCAAGAACACCCCAAAATGAGAAAGATACCTATCGAAACACCCCCGCCCCTAAAATGTTCAATGGCACAGTCTGCTCCTTGATCCCCCCTCCCCGCCCCCAGATGGGCACCTCTGAATTAACGAGCGCTCCTGCAAGTCTGTTGACCTTGTAGGACTGTGGGTACACCACAGTTTTGGGGTCACTGAAACTCTTAGGATACACATTTCTTCTTTCGTCCCTTTGTTTAGAAACTTTCTTTTTAAAATGTGCAGATGTTCTTGTGAGAGGGGCACCAAATTTTACCACGACCTGGGATTCACTTTGGCTTGATAGGGCCCTAGCAGTGATTGTATGTAATACTAGTTCTGCACAATCTATTCGGGTCGTGAATCACATCCTGATTGTACAAAATACTAGCTCCACACAATCTATTCGGGTCGCGAATCATTTCACAATTGTATAGAACACGAAATTCGTACTACGTGTGCAGGAAGCAACATGGAGCCCCAGTTTTCCGAAAATTTTCGATTAAATTAGCAGTTTTTTTTTACAGTGATATACATAAAGAAAATGGTGGCCGCCATTAAGAATATTGCAGAAAATTTGTCAGATAAAATATTTTAATGCAAGCATTTCACTAAAGTGTTTTAAGATTTGAATGAAGTAGGATTCGTTGAAAATACCATTCAATTTCTGGAAAAAAAATATGGAAAGCAGTCTTTTAATACGAATCGTGCCTTTAAATACGAATTATTCGCTAAAATATTTTATCGAAAAAGTAATTTTCGATAAAATATTTTAACACAACCATATATTTCACCATTAATCTTTACTAACAATAAAGCTGAAAGTCAGTCTCTAGATCTCTGGGTGTCTGGATGCCTCCTACGCGCATAGCTCCTAGACCGTTCGGGCGATTTTCATGAAGTTTGGCACAAAATTAGTACGTAGCATATGGGTGAGCACCTCAAAGCGATTTTTCAAAAATTCGATTTTGTTCTTTTTCTATTCCAATTTTAAGAAGAATTTACCGAGAAAATTATCATAACGTGGACGAACAAATTATCATAACGTGGACTAGCAAATTACCATAACGTGGACGAGCAAATTACCATATGCGACCATGGGCGAGCAAATTAACATAACAAACTGACGAGAAATTCGTCATCCATTATTTGTAAATATACAAGCGAACAAAATGACCTTTTAATTTTCTACTACAAGCAAAGCCGTGCTGGTACCACTAGTTTTAAATAAAGTAGGATTCGTTTAAAAAGCCATTTGTTTGAAAATCATTTTCAAAATAAAGTTTTGCATGAATTAATCATTCAAATATGGTACTTCAAAATGGAATCTGTAGTGTTGCTCGTGCAGCTGACTCAAACTTAATTATAACTTAAAGTAACGACATATTAAATAACACGAAAACGATTCTTTTAATTTGTGTTAAGAACCATTAGCTATCATTTGGAGCTGGAATAATTTTGCGTAAGCAGTAGAAACTATTTAATGACTGATCAATAATTACTCCCTTATGAGTTTACTTGCAAATAGGAGCAGCATTTGCTTCAGTGCGTGTAGCTACTTTCAGAAAGTTTCTTTGATAATAATTGTTGATACTGAGAATGATTTATCATACTTGTCGAAAATTTACTTTCATAATTAATTAATTTGAGTAATTCATGAGTCTCATTATGGTTGTAGTTAGGTGTGAACCAATTAATCGTCAGTAATAGGTAATCGGCCACATTGCCGATTATTTATAACCCGTCAATTTTTGCAGATTAATCAGCGGAAAAAAGGTTTTGGTTCAAGTTCCTTTAAGTTCCCCTGTGGCAATAAATAGTATGTGTATAAAACTATGTACAGTGAATAAATATACATAAACAATAATTAACTGTATATTTCATTGTTTAAAAAGAAAAGTACTGTACTTGTGATATGTTTTTGTGCTTGTCAGTCTCAGTTTCCATCGCCTACCCTCAAGCTTTTGAGGGAATACTCCTGTTCGAAATTTTTTCAGTTATTGCATTCACTGTTTATGAACATAACTGTAATATACTGCCGTGAGCAGGTGAAGGGCAGTTTTTTATTTATTTATTATTTTTTTTACTATTATTATTTTTTTTTTTTTTTACATTTTTGTCATTTACTGTACGTTAGTTTTATTTTGCAAGTTTGCTTATTTACTTTCCGCTGAAAAAAAAAGGCGCGAAAATAACGTCTAATTTCAACATTTTCCCATCTTTAGTATTAAATCCAAACCACGTTTCTTCAAATATCTTGAAAACTCATTTTAGCCCGTCAATAAAGGCCAAAAATGTCGGAACAAATTAGGGACAAGCTGAATTCTTGTCAGGTGTTAGCACCAAGACAGGGAAGTATTTTCCCAAAAGTCCCCGCTTCTCCCCCTTGCGCTTTACCCCTAGCCCCCCTTAAGTATAAAATTATAGGTTTTGAAACAAACGGCTAAATCTCCGTTAAATACTTAAAAATTTTTAAACGTAACATATTTTTAATTGTTATAACATGGCAAATAAGTCTTTCAAATTTTTTATACAATTAGTTTTTTTCTCTTTTTTTTTGTAATTTGAGCAATTACGTCATTTTTCATCATTTTTCGTTTTTAATGATGTAATCCTGGGAGCTTCTCACGTCTAATATTCACTATTTGCAAACAATATGCAGCGTAGTTTTTAGAACAGTTTCTAAGCTTTCCAAAGACATATACGCATATAAAATTATATCGTCAACTTTACACATAGAACGCGCGACAAGAGGGTAAGCACCAACGTGTTAACGTACTATAGAACCTTTCTTCTTACACTAGTCAATAAAAGGTTTCTGTCGGAAGAAATCGGGCACATTCTGACTTTTGTTCGTAATTAGTACCAATGAGAGGAGTATTATCACAAAAGTCCCCCTCACTTTTTGGCCCCCTTCCACTCTCCCTCCTCCTAAGTTGGTTTTTCACGTGTTTCTGATTATGAGCATATCTTGGTCACTGTTCACTCGAAATGCTATTAATATTAAGATATTTTATTCCTAAAAATCTAATCTTCAACCTGAATTTTTTCAGCAAAAATAGTATTCGCTCAAAAAATAGCTAAATTACGAAACGATTTAGTTGAAAATGTGTATTTTCTATTGGTTTTAGAAAACAGCGCCTACATTTTTGATAATATCTCAAAATAGTTGAAGAAAAGTAGTAAAACCTATTTTAGCTTTTCAAACGATATAATACTTTTTTACTAGTTTTTTTTTTTTGTGCCTCCTTTCCCCTCTCTCCCCATCCCCCCCCCCCTCGTTGCTTTAAAACGTTCGTTTCGAAAGCATTTCTAACGATGACCATGTTTTAGTCACTTCCAATTTTAAACTCATTAACGTTGCATCATTTTATTCTTGATAATCTATTCTTTAAAACTAGCTAGTATATTTGCGACATTTTAGAAAACATATTTATTTTAGAGGAAAATCTCCTATTTTGAAAATAATTGAACAGAAGTAGAAACATTTTTTAACCCTTTTAGCGGTGATTTTACACATCACTCTTTGGAAATATTCACGAACTCTAACGGATACGAACTAGAGAATGTGCGAACGTCACTGTCGTAATTGTCATCAGAAACCTGGCACTCACCTCCAATTAGTTTAATTTTTTTTTTCATTGTTTTTCATCAACGAAATTCGAAGTAATAAAATTCTTTGAAGCAGTAAAGATAGGTATTTATAGAGTAGTATTACTCATTCATCATGAATTAATTCTTCATCATAGTCCATAATAGAAGCGAAGTGACGAGAAATATCCGCCGCAGTTCTCGCACATCGCTGCGGAACGTAAACCTACCCAGGGCCAATGAGAGGCCATGCCGGCCCAGTCGGAAACAAGGGGTCCGACCTTTGGAAAGGCTCGACTCGGAATCAGATCAGTTTTTAATTTAAGTTTTATGGAGGGAGGGACCCGTCTTAGCTCTCGGCGATCCCGAACCCACCCTCCTATATATTCAATGCTTGCCACAATCAGTTTTACATGAGCACGACAGCAAATTTAATAGTTCATTTGGTGAAAAAGTTTTTACAGGAGAATTTTTTTTCCCCATTCTGTTTTCACTAAATTGGCTCCAACTTCTACCCCTTTTCAGTTGTTGGTAAATTGTTCCTAAATCAGTTTCGGACTTGCAGGTAAACTAGTAGTACATGTTATGGGTACATGTACTACTAGTTGTACCCATTATGTTATGGGTTCTGGGTTATGGTTATGGGTACAGGGCATGTAGTAGTACATGCCCTGGTTGTTGGAGGTAACTTTGACGGATCAAAATTTGATTGCAAGGTTTACTTTTCGGGTAGGCTCATTAAGATTTAGTAACGAGCTTCATACAAGTCCATATCTGCTAATTCTGAAAAGTTCAAGAATAAAATATTTCCTTTAGTTAGCAGTTGGTCTTTTGAAATATTTTCTAATAAAAATGTTGATGCTTGCCGTTGAGTTTTCGTTGAAGATATTATCATTTCAATGACTTTTATCTTTCCCAAACCATAAAAGCATGATTTTGTGTCAAATCCAGTGATTGCAGGAGCAGTCAAGAGACTTCTAATTTCCCATGTGTTGCTGGATTAAAATGCCAATGTTGTAGTAGACTTGGTTCCTTGCCAATTATAATCTTGTAAAAAATACATTTCTTTCTTTTCTGGAGTAAGAGAGTCGCAAAAAAAGTCAACAACTTTCGAGCATTCTTTAAACTTCTAAATAATAAATTTTATGTACAGCAGCATCATTTTTCCCTATCAATTCTGGTATTCTTCCTTTGCCTAGCTCTAAAACTATTGTTTGCAGCTGTCTTTCTTTTTTGTTTCTCGTATTTTCTAAAAAGAATTCCATTCGTGTGGTGCATACTGTGATGTCTTTTAAATGCAAAGCATGTTCATTTTTCTTTGAGGCTCTTATACTTAGTTCTTCGTTCTTAATAGTTGAATGATCTGGATATCCTTCAAAGATTACAGTAACGTTTTATTCATAATTAAAAGCAATATAGCTGCAATAGTTTATTCACAACTGCTCCATAAGTGGTGCTATGTGGCTTTTTATCATAATGGATCAAAGATCCTTCGTTAAGCACAAAAGCTAAAAAAATATAATGTGGAACGTTAAAATAAATTATAATCAAGGCAAGTGTAAATTTGACAATTTTATCGATATGTCTGCTAAAAAAAACTTTTTCGACAGTGTCAGCAACACTCTTAATTATCAATTAAAAAAAGTATCTGAAAATTTGGTCAGTTCTAATATTCCCCTGTACGAATCTTAAGTTTTAAACATGCAAAGTTTCTAACATAAATTAGTCGCATTTGAATTCACATTGCACTGCATTCTGAACTACCCAAAAGGTATAACCAAAGATTTGATCTAACCAAAAGGTTAAAACATGTGTTACTACCTGTCTTCAACTGTTTTGAGACATTATCAAAAATTTAGGCTTTGTTTTCTAAATCCAATAGAAAATGCACATTTGAAATAAAAATTATTAACTTAATTTGATAATTTATTCAACTAACTTAAGGGGGGCTGGTTAAGGAGCCAAAAGGGGAGGGGGACTTTTGAGATAATACTCCTGAGTCATTCCATGTCAAGTGACCTAGGGTCCCCGCTCAACCATCTCCGATTTGGATTAAATTTTATAGAGGTGTAGATATGCCTTTGAAACTAACCTATGCAAATTTTCAGCTTCCTAGATCTAAATCCTGAGGATCTAGGGTCTCTCAAAAAAGTGATCCAAAACGGCAGATCAGCTTTTTGTGACAAATTACCATCTTTACACTAAGTTTGCAGAAAATTTTAACACACTAGAACCCTGAAATTTTAGGAGCTTAAAGTACAATAGGCTGTTAATACTTTCAAGTATTTTTGGGAATATGAGATCATTAGATTTTTTATAGCACGCATGTATACTCGTGAAAAATAGCGGCTGGGAAATTTTTTCCTGGATTTTAATCTGTCATAAAATTTGAACAAAATTAATTCAAAGTCTCATACTTCGTGATTATATTGTAAAAATACTTGTTTTTGATAGGAAAGAGAGAGTTTCAGAGCTCAAATATTTTTTTTCTAAAATATATTGTCATCCAAAGTGGTTATCAAAACCGTTCAAGTGAAAAATAGCTTATTTTCAAAGTGCTGTAACTCAAGTTTGGCAATTCGCATCTCCTTTTCGTTAATACCATTAGAAAAAACAGCTTTTTTTTTTTCTTTCTAAACAAGTTTTTTTCTTCGATGGTGTCCTTTCGAATAAGGATTTAAAAAAAAAATGAGCTTGAAATTCTGTCTGTCGTAACGAATTGCCATGTTTAAGCTTACATTACGAGAAATTTTATCACACTGGAAGCCTGAAAGTTTAGGATTTGAAAGTACTTTTAATTGTCAATACGTTCTAGTATTTTTATGAGTTTCAGTTCATTAACTTTTGTAATAAATTAATAAATCGATTTCTATGGTAAAAATGAAAAATTTTAGAAAATTAAAGCTTTTTGTAAGTACATACATAAAAAGTAGTCGAAAACTTTGTACTGCATAGTGAATAAAATATGACAACGTATATAAAGTACAAATTCAAAATGAATTTTTTTTTAACCTTTTTTCATTTTGAATTTGTACTTTATATACGTTGTCATATTTTATTCACTTTTTGTAAGTAGTTTTACTTAAAAATTTTGCATTATAATCATAGGTTTCTTCCTAAAAGCACACCCTTTTTTTTACTTTGTGAACATTGATCTGAAAACTTTCATGTCAAAAACTGAAGTGACGATCCTGTTAAAAACGTTTTCTTTTCCAATGATCAGAATGCAATCAAATTTGGTATTTAGGCTAACCTGATTTCTCGTTTTCGTGTCAAAAGTAGGGATTTCAAATTCGAATTTTTAAGTACGGTCCTTTTTGAAAGACGTCAATCTGCAAGAATTGACCCCTAACTTATTTTCACATGAGCTCCCCATGATTGGTTGAGTAATTAGAAAAGGTTTTGTTTTTTCTTCCTTTCTTTATTATGCTTTCGTACGTCTATATGTCTGATTCTTATTTTTGTATCATTATTATTAAAGAAAAAAAAGAATCGAAAGTTATTCACTGGTTTTTATATTTATTGTACAATCTCTGAAGCATGTATGCCAGTTGAGTAGCATTTTACGTTACCCATATTTTTCGTAATTTGCAGCATACTTTGCTTCAGGAAAGATTCTACATATTTTCTTTATGAAAGTTGCTTATATCATTTCAACTACAACAGTCTCCCCTCATTCATTCCCAAGGCAAAAGTTATCATTACTAAGTTGGATCACAAACATAATTTAACGCTTGACTTGAAAATGATTGTCGCTTTTGCTATTCGCAATTTAAAACTGTTTCAGTATCCTATTTAAAGTATATTTAAGCCATTTTGACTTCTCGTTTCAAGAATGCTTAAAAGAGGGGAATGAGCTTCCGAGCTGATGTATATTTTAAAGTTGGAAATTTACTTTGCATGAATAAACCTATTAAGTTTCGCGGCAGCGAGATCTTACGCAAATGCGATTATCAGTATTTTTATTTTTACTTCCTACCTTGTAATACGCTTTAAGCTTTTTTTTTTGTTTTAAGAATTTCTCACTCCCCTTATAATATTTTATGCAATATGGAAATTTATTAGTTATTATGAAACCAGTATAAACAAAAACTGCTTGATGTTATATTTCCAGTGAACTCTAACTGATTTTTTTAAAATAATTTATTATTTTTTATGATACAGTTTTGAAATCAAGAACATTTTACAATATTTAAGCTTAGATACATCGGAAACAAAGCATCGAACTAAACTATTTAAAAAAGAAAGAAAAGGAAAAACTCCTCCCAATATAAAATTTTTGAAATTGAACAGAAAATAAATACCGACAGTTTGAACAATATAACACCATATTTCATGACAGCGTTAAGTTCTAAACAGAAGGTAGTGAAATTTCATTTTTTCATTCCGTTGAAAATGAGCTGAGTTACTTTTTAATCGTGGCAAAATGAAGCAAAAAAAGTAAAAGTTAACAACAAACATAGTAGGTAATTAATATCGAAAAAATAATATGTATCACTAATAAAAACACTCACTAATAAAAGATAAAGTGCGTCCGTTCTCTAGAATGGGGTTGTTTCCTTCTGTCAAAAGTATTACTACTTTTAGTCACTGTAGTTTATAGAATGAGCAAAATAAAAGAAGATGAACTCAGAAAATACATTAATTTTCTCAATAGTTATTTTTTAATACTTTTTTTTAATGTCTGATTTTTTAAACAAGGCGTATTCTTTATGACGTCACAAATGATGCATTTTGGCGCATTACACTGGTGCACTGAATAATAACGCTTGCTGTCTACCGCGTTTGCAGGTAATAATAATTCAGAAGCGAATTAAATATTGCGCTCTATGCTTGCTATCAACCATATCGTCGCCACTGCATATGAGTAAAGAAGTGAATTAAATATTGTGCTCTGCGATGATGGCAACAGTGAATGACAGTTCATCATTTGCGATGTCACGCGCAGAAGCGTAAAAAATGATATTGAGTCTGCGCACCGATTTCAATATTTTTTTAATAATAGTAAACTTTGTCAAATTATTTAAAAAATGGTCAAATCCTATGTTTTTAAGTATGTTCTTTCAGAAAAAAATACTTTTAAAATTTAAGAAACGATCTCATTCCAAAATTAAATCCGACCAATCCATCAATCAACCAAGCAACTTCGTTAAAGTTAAATCCATGGAAACTTTTTATTTTCTTCCTTTATTTATTTTTTAAATGTTTCTTAAAATCAAAAAGTGAAGGAATACTCAGCAATTTCGTCGACTTTTTACGCAGAATTTCCATTTTTAGTATGAATGGGTTTTAAATAAAAAACTTAAAAATTTATAGCCTTGTCAGCAAGTATAGTGTAAAGTAATTGTGAACTGTTCAAAAAATCGCATTTAAACCTCCAAGCAAAAATTCCGTTTGTGTACATGTTTTACGTCTGATGATTCTTTGGTTTAAATTCGTTCGACACTATTCAGACACTCGAAAAAGGGTTTCTGAGAGGTAGCAATTTCCCATGAAAACCTTATGGCAAGTTTTGACTTGCCCAACGGATAACAAAATTTGTTCAAATCAGAAATTAAAAAAATTAATGTTGTACAGAATAAAACTAGCTAAGATGTTTTGGACAAGATAACTTTTGATCAAGACGGACTATTTTCTCAAAGATTGTTTTTCTGCGGAGGGAAAATACAATTCTGTGGATGGTTTCTGTGGGAGCATAATTTCTTTCAGCTCAAAAGTCTCCTTTTATTTTTGTTTTGCTGTTTTATTTATATATTTTTAATCATTTAATTGATCAATTTGATTTCTTATTTTATTTTACTTTTTTTATTTATTAATTTTTTTTAATGAATTTTTGACTTTTTTTCCTTTTAATGAGATTTTTAAAAAATACAAAACCTTCTTTCACGCTTTTGTTTATTGTTCATATTACTGGTTCTGAATATTACTTTTGCGGAAAAAATGGTTTAAAGAGCACAAAGCCTTTTAGTGGTAACACTGAAATGAATCAATATTTTTAAAGAAGTGTGGTAAAATGTTTGAAGAAATTAAAGTTTGTGACATAAAAAAGTTTTATACCACAAATAGTTTTCTTGATATTTTCAATTATTGTGATTATTATATTACTTTTAAAATTTTAATTTGATATTTGGAGAAAATTAATTCAATTAAAAATTCATTTACTTTGAATAACTGTGTAAAGATATACAGTTCCTTATCTATTTCTAAACGTTCTTATTATAAGTACATTTTTTTCGAAAAATTTCCCCCCCCCCCCCCAAAAAAAAAAAAAATCTGTAACATTGTGTAACACATTAACTACCAGAAGGAATTAGACGATTTTCATTTAATCTCTCAGGCAAAAGCAGCTTCGGAGTAATTGCGAAGGCTATTTATTTCTAATGTAAGTACTCATTTTGTTTTCTTTCATTTCATTTATCTTTAGAATTAACATTTCCAATAATGTTTTTATTGCATCTGGGAATTATTTAAAAAAATAAATTTCGATTATGTAAAAAATTCTACACAAGTTAATATTTGATTATTTGTGTAAAATGAACAATTGTTAGCAATACTCGACATTACAGTAAAAAGTAATGAAAACAAAACCATGTCTCAGAAAGGTTTTTTTTACGAGCAACTAGTTGTTCTTGTAACCACTTTTACTAAGCTAATAATATGTAAATATTTCCCTACAAACAAAAAATATGCGTGACTTTAATACATTACGAATGAATAATATTTTTTGTAGTTCATTGCTTCATTAGGGTTGTAGGTTTATCAATTTAGTAAATAATTTATGTATTTCTAATGCATAGTTAGGGTCATCCGGAGCAAGTTTACGCATGGGGCACGTTTACGCAATACCCTTTTTTCAAAACAAACTATAACTGGAGAGCCAACAGTTATAACAGATTGATGCTGCTCCCTAGCAAATATTCTCACAAGTTTTTGATCATCAGTTTAGCACGCAGAAAGAATAATCTGTTTTCTACCAATGTGAGTAAATTTTGTGTTGATTGTTTTGAAGTTTATTGTGAATAAAAAATACACTTAGTTAAAAAAAAGAACGAATATATAAAAATTAGCAGAATTTTATCCTTTTTTGGAAAGGGTATTTGTATGAACTGAAATGTTATTAAGTTTTTTGCATGTTAAAAATAAATTAAAACTTGGCGACGAGGAAAAATTACGCATTGACGTGGGAGCATTTGAAAACGCACGTTCTTACTGTGTCGAACTTAAACGTTTGTTTCATACCCTTGTATTTTATTCGCAGCTCCAGCGCTCGAATATGCTACCTTGCGGTGATTTACAAAACTGCCGGAAAAACTAAAACATTGCCACATTGCGTTCCACGTAAATCTGTTGACTTAAACATAGGCAGTTTGTTCTGAGTATTTATTAACGCAATCGATGTGTCTTGGATTGCTTTCAGAAACAGAAAGTGTTCGAGCTCTTCAAAATAATGTTAGTTTTCATTATTTCCCTCTAAAAAGTGATTTGATTGAGAAATGGTGAAAGCGCGTTAACACCAGCAAGCTCGGGATTAACAAACTTAGATAACGTTATAACATGTAAAAATTTTATTGTTTTGTGTGAATTTGTAAGAATATGGGTTTTTTTTAATCTTAAATTAATATAACAAACCATATTTTACAGCAGCATTTAGTTGGAATAGACAGTATGCAAAATTTTTTCGTGAATATATTATCGTAGAACGAAATGAAAAATGTTTAACCGAGAAAGAATTAATTTTGTTGCTTTTATTCTCAGCTTAAAGGTTTCGCCAAATTAGTTTAGGGTTAAAGTTTTAGTATTGTGCGAGCTAAGTATCCTTGGCGAGATTTCGCGTTTTTAGTTAAACCATTTTTAATTTTTATCATGAGTGGAATAAAATGGTAGTAAGATTACAGAATTCGATAAGTAAAAAGAAATAATGGTCAATCAAACTGAAAAGAAAACAACCACCATATATCCGTGAGAATTTTGTTGATGATTCGCATAACATGACACAATTAAATCGTAGCTCAGAAATTAGAAAAATCGAAACAGAAAAATTTTAAATTAACCGATTCGGGAATTCGAGAGAAATAACTCAGCTACAAATACAAAACAATAAGCGCTAGCCAAGCAAGGAAAAAAGGATCATCTTCTTTCGATAATAATTTGTAATGTCATATTGAATTTCCTAGCATTAATTGTTATTCTTGTCAGGCCTCAATTATTATTTAGTTTTATCAAGAATTGATAATTATCGAATTCAAAATCGTGGAAATAGCTGCTTAGAACTACGAACTACGTAGTTTGCATCAATCTTTGACGTTTAGTAATGCTTCTTAAATTCTCATTTCTTTCTACGTGGGCCAGAATATCCACAAAACTTTGAAAATTAATTTAAAAAGAATAAAGCGAAAAAATCATGCATACGAACAAAATTTACTAGACTTATTACCATTTTCTTAGTTACCACCTGCGTTTGTTTTAGTTTTTTCGTTCGCCATTAGTCAGTGACTGCAGTGCCCCCTATAGTTCGTTGGAGTTGCGAATTAATTACCGTCTGCATTTCTTTAATATTCAAAACCATACTTTTAACTACTTCTACTTTTACTTTGTTGTCACTTATTTCTTCTCGTTCGATGCTTCATTAAATAATTAAGTAACTCTACTTGTATATAGTCGTTACGTGCTCGTGTTGTAAATAAATGAAATGCGTTTGTCAGAGATTTGTCACTTTATTGTCCTAGCTGCCTTAGGACTTCTACTTCTATAAGATGTACAGATTTACACTGAATTCAAGCTTCCAAATCCTCTTCCGGGTAATTTTTCTCATAATTAAATGCATGCTTAATTTTTTTACATTCTTTTGCAGATTCAAACTGATAAATTTTATTGGACAAAATACTACCAGTGATATATTGCTTTAAAACCTGAAACTGTTTTGAAAACATTTCTATAGGTGAAGTGTCCCTTTACAAAAAGAGGAAATCAGCAACACTTTTAGAGCTCCTTCTTTTAAGTTGAAGGAATTTAAAGAATTCAAAGGAGTGAACGAAGCGTATGATTAATGTTTAACTCTTTTTCCTTTGTTCCGGTGTACTAAAAAGTCCATGATTGCAAAGAAATACTCGGTAGTTTGCGCATGACTAGGAAAAATTATATGAATTGAAAATTTTGCAGAATAAAAATGATAAAACAAAGAACTTGATAAAGAAATTTTCGTTTAAAATCTTATTCAGGACACAACTTATACGTAGACTGACCATCACAACCCCAAAATACCTTCTTTTTTTTTTTTTTTTTTTTTTTTTTGATCTGAGAAAATAAACTAATTTTCCAAAAAGCAGCAAATGGAAGCGTAGTTTTTATTAGAATAATAGTTATGAGCCGAGTTCGGCAAATGTTAAAAAATCTTAGTTGCCAGGAAAA
Source organism: Uloborus diversus (assembly GCF_026930045.1). Lineage (NCBI taxonomy): Eukaryota > Metazoa > Arthropoda > Arachnida > Araneae > Uloboridae > Uloborus > Uloborus diversus. The sequence goes on along the minus strand of NC_072734.1, from coordinate 66,349,253 downwards.
AATAGAACGTGAGACAAATTAAAAACTAAAGCCGAAAAATACTACTTACACATTGAAATATTTAAAAGACACATTTTTCTTAAAACTCAAAGTACAATGGAATCTCGATTATCCGAAATTCTTTCAGAGTTTCATTGACTTTTATTGTTTGATAAGTTAAAAAAAAAATCTTAAAGATCACCAGATGCAACCATCTCCATTGTGGTATCTGCATTATTTGTATCTCTTCCCACCCTCTCTGAGCCCTTCAGTAAATTTTATTACCTCTGTAAATAATTCTAGTTTTTAAATGCAGTTAATTTCGAAAATGTTCAAACTCGAAAGTAAATCATTGTTCTATTGAAAAAATGAACAAAAATAACTGAATAAAAAGAAGTTAATTTAAGACTTCAAGGAAAATGTCCTGCTTCAGTTCAGAATGTTTTTAAAAACAGGTATGCTACAGTGGTATAATTGTATATATAGGTACCATTCTGTTTTCTTGTAAATTGAAAACTTTACAAACTTAATTGGTGCCTAACATTTCTAAATTCCTCAAATCTGAATCAAATTTCAAACTAATGGCTCATTTAATTTATCACAGTAGTTGACACACGTAACAGGGCTTAATTTTTAGAAAAACAGCAGAAAATCTTAGTTGTAGCATCTAAATTGTGACTTTAATTGTAAAATATATCTCGACTTGGAATTTAAAAGACTACAGAAAGAGTGAAAATTTTGTAGATTCACATTTGGATTCGAGTTGGTTTTCCTCCTTTTTTCTTTATGAAAGAATCAGTCGCGAAGGTACACTTTTTACTCGCCTAGTTGACGTGGTTCCTGGGATTTGTCGAACCCTGGTAATGAACTTCATGCGGTAAATACACTTTATTCAGTAACATTTAAAAAGTCCCGTCGGATTTCTATTTGAATGCTCAGCAATGCATTTTCTTGAATTATATCACTGTGATTCTGCGCGTTGTAATGATCAAGCATATTGGTTACTTACTAGGGCTTATTTATTTATTTTTATTTACTTATTTATTTATTTGTAGAGTTGTTCCTATATTCAAATGAAAATTGTTACTTAAAAAATCTTTCGTTAATGCTTACTCAGTTATTCACAATAAAAATTACCTTTACAGTTTTTTTTAATTATTTTTTAAACTTTTATCATGTGCTATGAATTGTAATTTTATTTCAGTACTTTTTAGTTCATTTAAAATCAAAAACGTTCAAAGGATTAAACGCTTCATGTAAAAGAAAATATATTCAGTAAACCCCCGATTATCCACGGAATAGAGAGGCACGGTAACCACGGATAGCTGAATTCGCGGATTACCCGCAAAGTAAAAAATGGTACCAGTGTGCACAATAGTTTTATAAAAACCAATAATAATCACAAACATTTAAACTTTAGCTAAAATAACAACAATGTATAAAAAAATGTATGCAAAAAGCTAAAAAGGGATCACGCATTACTGCAAATGGATTGCATGCATACGCGCTCAAATGGTGCGAACAGATTAACTGATACAGATCAAGTTACACCCAAAAATGCAAAAGGGAGGGGAGGGGAATGATTTTGAACAAGGCTGGTCCGGACACTTGATTACGCATGTAAGTCGTGAAAGGCTTGTTGTCATTGGAAGATAAGAGGTAGAAAGAAATAGGAATGTATGGAAATAGATTTTGCACCTGTTAAGTTAAAACGTGTGCATTTATCTACATTCAATTAATCGTCGGTTTTTTTTTTTTTTTTTTTTGAACTTGAGAAAGTCCGCGCATAAGCCGCTCGTGAATAATCGGAAGTTTACTGTATGTAGTCTTTTTAGTTATTCATCTTACTATCTGCATTTTATATCCTGGATTGATATTAAGAGAAAACGTGTGTCTTTATCTTTTTAGTAATCAGTTTTAACATTTAATACTGATATTTTCAAATAAAACTTGATTCTTTTCGAATTTTAAAAAAAGTATACAAGTCTGAAACTATGCTATAATTCAACAGGTGGTATAACCATACTTCCAAAATCCAATTACTAACTACTGATTTGCGTGTAGCGGACTTTTTCATGGAAACAAATTATTATTAGTCGGAACATCCTTGGCAAACTGATGGTCATGATTTCATTCACAAATTTTTATGTATTATCTTTTTAACGTATAAGGGAAATATAATATGATTCCATTTAGTTGAATTTTATGCTACACCAATACAATATTTACAACAAATTAAAATATTGCATTTAAAGATACAATTCTTTTGAAACTTTAAATATGAAAGAACACCTTGAAATGAAACGTGAAATCTAATTCTGTTACATTTGAAAAAAAAAGTAAAACTGTTTTTTTTAATTGCTTTTAAAAAGATGAAAATTTAAAACTTAGAAATTTAATTGAAAAATGTTCAATAACAAGACTTTTTCAATGAAGACTCTTTTTAACCGACTTCAAAAAGGAGGCGGTTATCAATTCATACCGTATGTATGTTTTTTTTTTTTTGTTTGTCCACTCATAGCGTCTCACCTAGTGAACCGATTTTGATGATTCTTTTTTTAATGGATAGGGGATGGCTCAACTTAGGTCCCATTACTTTGTTTGACCATATTTGTTCTTTAGAAAAAAAGTTATGGGCAAAAAACAGTAAATTTCATGCAATTTCCCTATTAAATGATTTTGTAGCGAAGTTCGCACTTTTCATCCGTGGATAACGGTGGCTCAGTGGTAGAATTCTCGCCTCCCACACGAGCGACCCGGGTTCAAATCCCGACTAGGACAAAATGAATTTTACTAAAATTTCGTTTCTACTGTTTCCCGTATTTTCTCGAATTTTCTATTAATTTCTGTATCTTTCCAAGTCTTGAAAGTTCCAGCACTTTCTCAAGTTGTATATAAGGAGATGTAACGTTCATTCGTGGTTCTGAATAAAGATCTCGAGTTGAGACTAACGAGTATTCGCTTCATTTTGCTTTCACATTGTCTTCGCTATCTTCATCTACGCGACAATCGGAAACTCATTGTTATAAAAGTTTGGTGCCATTTAACAGTAACATTAATAGTAATTGTAATGATAATTTTGAATGAAGGCTTCTCTGAAGCAAGCATCAAATTTCTTCAAAGGATATTTCGATAATGGGGAATCGGGCGCTGTCGTCTCATTTTTGGCGTAAATAATTTTATTCTAGTAACCCTATGTGAATTATCAAAATCTTCCTTTCTTCAGTGCTATTGCTCCATAGTAGGGGTAAACCTAACCTGGAAGCGAGGTGATGCAGTGATTAGGATCTGCTTAGCCTTCACAATGCTACAATTAGGTTTGACTCAACTACTCTGTAGTTGTGATGGGCATAATCGAGATCTTTTGATAATCGAGATCTCGGGAATCGAGTACTTGTGATAATCGAGTGATTGATAATCGAGAACTTTTCAAGTCGATCACTCGAGTGATTGATAATCGAGATCTTTTGAAATCGAGAACTCGAGCGATTTGCTTCTCGAGATCTTTGGAATCGAGTTCTCTAGCGACTGACTTCTCGAGATCTTTGGAATCGAGTACTCGAGCGATTGACTTCTCGAGATCTTTATAATCGAGTACTCGAGCGATTGACTTCTCGAGATCTTTATAATCGAGTACTCGAGCGATTGACTTCTCGAGATCTTTTGAATCGAGATGTCGAGATGTTTTTAATCGAGATCTCGAGATGTTTCAAATCGAGATCTCCAGACGTTTGAATCGAGTACTCAAGTAGTTCATTTTCTGAGCTTTTCCAGAATTGAGTTTACTGCTACAGGGGTGCTTACTAAAAAGGAGGAGGGGGCATGGTGCAACTTGCGCCATTGGCCGGTTTTTAAAGTGTTTTTTATTTCATTTTCGGAAGGGGTGGGGGTGGGGGCATGGCGCAGCCAGTGCCACTAAAATTTTGAGGTCTAGTTTTTTGAGAGGGTTCTTTAAATCTCATTTTCGGGAGGGGGGAGGGGTCCATAGCGCAGCCTGCGAAACTGAAATTTTTAGAAGTGATTTTTTGAGAGATTTTTAAATCTCATTTCGGGAGTTGGGGGGGGAGCTCTTTCTAGACGGATGCCCCGTAACATTTGATATTGTGCGCCATATCGCCCAGCGAAAGGGGGTGGGGGGATACCCTTAACTTTTGGAACAGTTGAATTCCCGAGTTGTTTTGGCAGGGGTACGCTCAAAATAGGAATGTGCCATTAAGCCTATCATTTAGGGGTATAATAAGGGGCGAACCCTCCTGGCTTTTAGAAGTTATTGTATTCATTGCTTGTCAACACTACTGTTAGCTTATCAGAAACTAGGAGCCCGGCATTTGGATGACCCGGCTTGGAGTAGTATAAACTTTTATAAGTTTATGGGTGGCGGCTAAAAACCTGGCACCGGTCCCTTGACTCTTGGTGGCCCTCAGGGGGATTCCCCGGAGTGATTGAAATGATACGCTATCACCCCCTCTCTCTTCGATCTCAATTTGTGTAACGGGTTGATTTCTCGATTTTTATTTTTTTACAATCATTTTGAGTGATTTATTCGAACGGCTATGCATTTAAAGTAATGATTCTCAGATATCACGTGATTATTTCGAACGGTTTCGATCTCTCAAACATGAAGTTAATTATGTAAACAAGTAGGGGAATCGTTGCTCTGCGCAAAAGGACTCATTTATTCTTGTTTATTGCTTTTGCTTTTTTTTTTTTTTGTGTGTGTGTGTGTGTGTTCTTGTTAGTAGAATTATATTAATCTGATTGATACATGAGGTGGGAGGGTAAAATATTTCTGGCTGCGTTTTCCAGAAGATTGGGATTCTCGGCGCATTGAAAGTTACAAGTGTGGCTTGCAGTGCATTGAAGTTCATGTTTTTTTTTTTATTTCTTGATTCGCTCTTTTTTATTTTTCTTTTTCATTCGCTGACTTAAATATGTAATTAAAAGCGCAGGGAGTGAAGTTTAAATGTTTCTGAATGCATTAAAAAGAAATATTGAAGATTGTCGCGTGGGATTAGTTTTAGCTTCCACTCTTTGACCCATTTTGTTTAATAAAAATTATATTTTATACAGATTGTTTTTTTTTTTTTTTAAATTCCATGCGCAAGATATTTGTGACTTCTTGTGTGCGTAGCATTTATTTTTGCGTGCGTAGTTGAATTTAAATGTTTTTCTTGTTTTACTCGCTTCTGGTTATGTCATATTCCTTATATTTTTAATGTCATATTCCTTATATTTTCATAAATGTTGATTAGTATATTATTTACTCAACTTAAAAATTTGGAGTCACTTGATGTGCTGATTTTATGATTTTTTTTTTTTTTTTGTAAAGTGTGTTGAGGCAAAACTGCTGAAAATGCTTTGGTTCGCGATGGTTCATTTCGGAATTTAAGGTTTCGTAGCTGCGCTTCATTTTCCGTGCGCTGGTCCTCAAAAAGGACAAATTGATTACCAAGTTTCTCTGAAAAGCAGATTACGTATTGGATTTTCAAATTATCCGAGACGCTCGATAGCCGAACATTCGACAACAAGCAATATATTATACAAAGGTTCCCACGAGAGAGGGCGGGGGGGGGGAGCCGTGGCGCAGACCGCGCCATTGAAGTTTTGAAGAGAGAGGGTAACTTATAAGAGGGCTTTTCGTCTTATTTTAGGGGGCTCTCGTTCTGAGGGTTCTTCGTCGCATTTGAGGGATGATTGTCATCGCCAGGTGGGGGGGGGGGGATGGGCACCACTGCATTATAAACACATTGCGTTAAAACGTTTCACAAACGTTTTGACATGGTTGTCACAGCGTTAACAATCGTTTTAAAACCTTTATCTCTACGAAGTGTGCTCTCGGAGTAACCCCATCCGAAAAAAAAAGCACTTTAGAAGCAATTATTTGATTCTGAAACCTTATAGAATGACAGAGGTGTTCGTCTGTTCCTGTAAGTAATGGCGCGCCTCTTATGACAATTCCACCTCCCCCTCCCCCTAAGAAACAATGATCCGAAAACGAGCTAAGACCACCTTAAATTCTCAATTACACAGTTTGTACAAAACTAGTTCAATATATTTTTAAGTTTAACAACTCTCAAGTTTAAATCTGCTAGTGTCGCCCAAAGACCCGCCCTTATTATCATTATCACTCACTTTTTAATAAAAATTGTACATATTTAATCTTAATAACTGTCAAGTTCAAAACAGTATGGAAAGCGTTTCTCTACCCTTTGTTTCAAGATTTCACCGCCGAATCACACCAGGGGCAGATACAGAAAACCATTATGGGGGGGGGCGTGTTGAAGAAAGCCCCCACCCCCATGAACGAAATTCCCGTTTTTGATACGAAAAATGTCTGAACGTGTTTGTGAGTCAATAAAAAGCATCAAATCGATTAGGAATAAGGCACCTAATTGGAGATAAACGTTGCAAATTAATTTCATGAGCAATGAAACGAAGTAGTAGTTCAAATATTTACTTTAAAAAATAATTAATGAAATGAAAAGATACTGTCATGGTTTGCATTTTATGCATGAAGTGTTTGAACACAATGCGTACGGGTACTGTAGGTTTAGGGTGGGAGGGAGGTGGTCATGACCCCCATGACCCTCCCGTTGTATCCGCCACTCATACAACCCGCGCCCCTCCATAAATCCGCTCATATGATAATTAACAATTTTCGTTCGAAAAATATCGTTCGATTATTATGAAATCTCTCAATTATCGAAAATTCGACGCCAAACATTCAACTATAACCCCATTCGAATAAAGCTAGCGAAAAGCAATCATTCGATTTTAAAATCATTCCAAATCTATCCATCCCAAGAGCGAAGGCGCGACACCTATGAAGCTCTTCCCCAAGAGCAATACCCCCAAAAGAGACAAAATCTCCTAAAAATTACAACCCCACTGTTTGTGTCAAAACTTATTTGCACCCATAAGAAGGAATTACAGTTAGAAACTACAGAAGTAAAACTTGTTTTATTAAGAAATAAATAAATACCTTTGTGCAGAGAAGTAACATGAAATAACAAACGTTTTGTATCCCAAACATACAGAATACTGCAGAAACATTGTTTTAGAGTTTTAAGGTGCTCTTTTTTCAACAAAATAGTAAGCTTTTGCATGTAAGGGGCCATTCATTAGTTACGTAAGGATGATTTTGGCAATTTTTGACCCTCCTCCCCCCATGTAAGGGTACGGAAGATTTTTCAAATCCCTCCCCCTATTCTTACGTAAGATTTCATTTCGTTTTTCAAAATAATAAAATAACGAATCTAACATCAATGGAATCGAAATTAAATTCACTATTTAATTAAATTAAACTTTTTTGTGTAATTAAATATTTACTAGAAAGTAGGAATTTAGACTGAATGTTTTTTCGACATTTTTTTTGTATATGATGCGATACTAATTAAAAATAAAACATGCCATGTATAGTGCGATTCTTTTATTATGTTTAACATTATTCATTCTTTGTAAAACAAATTAAAAACAGCTTATCCTAATACGTTATTTATTTTCCCGACGCAAATGAAATATATAATCCCTGTCAAATCACTTGACCGCTTAATTTCAAATGTAAAACATCGACTTGGAAAATATTGCAAAAGAATGTGTTTGAACCGCCCCCCTCCCCCCAAATATAGACATTTTCCCAATCCCCTCCCCCTCAAGACCCTTACGTAATTAATGAATGGTCCCTAAAGACATCCAGTAATGTCCCTACATCCACAATCTCATTTTGCGTTGAAAAAAAAAGGGTTCCTTGGAACCCCGAAACACGTGTCTGCAGTAATGTGTATAGTTGGACTCTAAAACGTTTGTTAACACCTGTTACACTTGTATCATTACCCAATGGTATAGTCGAAGATGGACGTAAGGGGGAAGACGTCCCCTCAGGTTTTCAACTTAAGTATTCCGCTTTTTACCTGAAATATAATTTTAATTTTAATGCCTCTCAAGTTAGAACCTTATTAGCGCCCCCAACCTTAACTTCCAACAAACATATTATTAGTCTACCAAAGCATCCCAAAGGATCTTTTAATAAACAAGCATTCGACAGCATACATTCAATTATAACAATATTCGAATGAAACATTCGAGAGACAATTATTTGATAATAACACCATTTAGATCGCAAGGGTATCTATTCCTCAAGTGTGCTGGCACACCTTTTAAAATCAGAACCCCCCCCCTCAAGAAGGATACTCCCTAAAAAAGACTAACAGCCACTAAAAATTTCAATGGCGTAGTCTGTGCCATGACCCACCTCCCCTGTGGGCGCTGCAGCGCAGCCCGTCAATCACTCCAAATTTTTCTGGGGGAAGGGTTCAATGCAAATTTTTTCGGAAGACTCGGAAGACAACAAAAACCATGCGCGTTCATAAGTAAAATCATTAACTTTTCAAAGCCAGCCCTCTGACCCCCTAAATGGCGGATACGCCCCCTACAACTGAAACACTTCAAAAGCAGGGGTACCCACCCGCCCTGAGGTCAAGGGCACCCCCCTTAATATCGCGGAGACTTCCTTCCCCCCAAAAGAGAAAAATACCCCTCAAAACACCCTCTCCCCTCAAGAAGGATGTTCCCTAAAAAAGGCTAACATCCATTAAGAATTTCAGTGGCGCAGTCAGCGCTATGAACCACCTTCCCTGTGGGCACCTCAGCGCAGCCCGTCAGTCACTCCAAATTTTTCTGGGGGAAGGGTACAATGCAAATTTTTTCGGAAGCCAACAAAAACCATGCCCATTCATAAGTAAAATCATTAACTTTTCAGAGCCAGCCCTCTGACCCCATAAATGACGGATCCGCCCCTGCAACTGAATCACTTCAGAAGCAGGGGTACCTCCCTGAGGTCAAAGACGCACCCCCCTCAATATAGCAGAGCCCCCCAAAAAATGAAAAATACCCCTTAAAACACCGCCCCTAAAAATGGCACAGGCTACGCCATGACCTCCCCCCCTCCCTTTCTAGGTGGGCACCCCTATCAGAAGACAACTATATTGAGAGGTTCATTCGATTATCAAATCGATCGAAAAATACATTGCTCGAGAGATTGACATCTCGAGAACTCAACATCTCGAAAACTCAACATCTCGAGAACTCAAGATCTCGAGAAGTTCAAAGCGAGAACTCGAGCAGTTGATCGCTCGAGCACTCGGAAAGTGGCAATCGAGAACTCGAGCAGTTGATCGCTCGATTACTCGGAAAGTGATATTCGAGAACTCGAGCAGTCCATCGCTCGAGAACTCGGAAAATGATAATCGAGAACTCGAGAAGTTCATCGCTCGAGAACTCGAAAAGTGGTAATCGAGAACTCGAGAAGTTCATCGCTCGAGAACTTGAGATACGATAATCGAGAACTCGTCGTAATCGAGTTCTCGAATGATCTTGAATAATCGAGTGATTCGATTATGAGAACTCGATTATGCCCATCACTACTCTGTAGTATTTTTATCGTTATCATCTATGCCGATAACAGATGATCGAGACTGAGTAAGAAAATACAGGATTGCATCATGAACAACTTAGATGCTGTGGAACGTAAATTAGTTAGGAAAAACGTAATACTTAAATGGTTATAATTAAATTAACTACGCATGATTTCCAGAGAGGAACAAAGATAAGTTTTTAGTGCCAATCGCTTAAAATTTAACTCGTGTCAATATTTTTTTTTTTTTTTTTTTTTAGTATGGAGCATTTTTAAGAAAAAAATGTGAAGTTTCGTGATGGTAACTTCTTATTATTTCTGAAATACCAACATTTACACTAAAAAGAATGAAATAAAAAAATTTTGAAAAAAAATAGAACCGACTTCAAAATTGCTCTAAAAAGTGAAAAATAATTTTATTCTTTAAACACCATCGATAATGCTTTTAAACATAATTTTTGAAGTTGGCGCAAAAACGATAGATAAAATCATTCACAGCCATAACTCAAATACAACTATAAATTCAACCAGGACCAGTTTCTTCACTATCACATACATAATGCATTGATGACAGCATATTTGAATAGCGATATAAATGTTTCGTTCGTAACTTTCGATGCTTTTCTGAAAAAAAATATGAACGAAGCATAGTTACACTGGATTTTACGTTTTGTTTTTGCGCCAACTTCAAAAATTATGTTTAAAAGCATTATCGATGGTGTTTAAAGAATAAAATTATTTTTCACTTTTTAGAGCAATTTTGAAGTCGGTTCTATTTTTTTTCAAAATTTTTTTTAGTATGATATGATACCGTGTTGCTAATAAATGCTGTTTTTTATTCTGCATGTAGGGCAGTATAACAAGCGAATGAGAAGTTCTTTTGTTTCAAAAGTAAAATAAAATAAAAATAAGTAGCAACAGTTTTCTTTTACATAGCCCCAGAAAGCAACGGTGAGACAATTTTCTGTTTGCCCAATGATTAGCCGTGTCCACGTACTAGGTTGTTGCACATTCCTCCTGCCTCCTCACCCCCCCCCCCCCAAACCTAAAGAACCATAAAATTTTCCTCATTTTCTTTCTCAACAATAACATATAGGGAATGTAATACCGGACCAAAAATTCAGTACCGGTATTCGGTATTTTCAAAACGTGATATCGGAATACCGGTATTAATATCGGTATTTGAAATTTCTCAAAACATGCTTAAAAGCATATTGTTTCGTTTGCACATTTAATAATTTTGTACAAAAATTTTATTATTTACGGAAACGTATTGTGAACAAATATAAAATGAGGGAACAAATGTCATAATAAAAACACAATAAGAGTAAAACACATAATGCTTCTTTTGAATTGTCTCCAAGCCTGGACCTCATTTAGTGCTTAACCTTACAACAGTAGAAAATACTATTTCTGAATTCACACAGGTAGGTGCTACTGTTAACAATGCGCGATACAGCTCGTCTAAATGTCTAGAAGTCCTTCATCTTCAAATCCTTCGGTATCCAGCGTGTTATTTTTGTAAAACTCCTTTTGTGTATGGGTTTCTTTTGCATTATTATTATTATTATTATTATTATTATATTATTATTATTATTATTATTATTATTATTATTATTATTATTATTATTATTATTATTATTATTATTATGATTATTATTATAGATTTATAGCTAGTTGTAATTTCTTTCCGAGAGACGACAGACTTGTCCAATACTAACATCATTTTCTCTTGAGCAGAAGATGTTTCCGTTCGATTTTCTTTATTAGATTTTTGGTTTGAAATTTGCGATAAACATGAAGAAATTTGATCTTAGTTAGAAATTAGTTCCTCTTATTCGTTTTCGCGTTCTTTTTGAAATTGTATACAATTTATAATTACGTAAATATCTGAAAATATGTGTTAAATGATTTTGCGTATCATCTTTGCAAATTTTCAAGGCACTACGTATGAATAATTTCTAAATATTATATCTTGCCAAGTATAAAGCGACACATAAAAAACCAATACCAGTTAGGCCCGTAATTTTTTGTCAGTGCAAAAAATTAGCAATTGATTTACTTACAAGAAAAAGTTTTTTAACCAAAAATTCAGTACAGTTGAGATAAGTATTTAAAGAAAATATCATTAAGTATTACTGCATTTGATGGTTGGAATAAGTTATTCAAAGAACAAATACATTTGAAATTAAACTCGAAATTAACTTTCACAAAAGGGAAGTGAGTGATCGAAGAAATAGAAAAAATGAAAATATGGTGCACAAAGACGCACATAAATGCGATTCATCTCACCATTTAGTAATGAAACTATAATTTTGCAATCTTTCTGCTAATTTTGCTTAGTAATATTCTATTAGTTCGTGCTTTAGAAGCCAAATTTTTACATCAATAGATTGAATTTGGTTCTGTAGCATGGAAAAAGACTTGCACATTTAAAACATAAGTTTATATTTGATTAGTTAAATAAAAATAAAATTAATTGAAACTATTTATTATTTTTAGCTAATACCGAAAATACCGGTATTTTACCTTAGTAAGTACCGTATTCCGAAATTGCAAAATTGCTCGAAATACCGGTATTGCAATCCCTAATAACATATAAAAAGTCATGTTTGGCCCATGTTGTAAAAACCAGTGAAAACTGCCTTTATCGTAATGTACTAAATCCTGCCGTTGTTAACGATGTTAAGAATTTCTGAAAGAAAATTGTGCTCAACAGTTCATTCGCAGGTTAAACTATAGTTGGGGCAAACCTAACTTGGTGGTTTTTTAATGGTGTGGTGAGGATCTATGCAGCCTTCATAATGCCTCAATTTAGGTTTGCCCTAGCTATAGTCAATGCGAATGGTGGCAAAGCAATCAGTTTTGAATTTGAGATAGCGACACTTACCTGGCTGAGAGAGTAACTGGTCTGTCGGGGGATGTTTGACTCTTATTTCCAACACCATTTTGTGTTGTGGAAGGTACTAGAGTGTTAAAACTCTTCACCTCAGCATTAGGTCGATTCTTTTCAGCCAATCCACTCTGTCCCAGTGTCTTCTTGAGTTTCACAATTTTTTCCTCTGGAATAGAGTCTCTTCTAACAACCGACGTCGGGGCTTTGGAATCAGGCACAAGGTTGATGCACTGATCACTATCATGGACATATATTCCTCTGAATGTAGGGATGCTCGATGTACCTTCCATGGTCGCATATTGCTTCTTCGCCGGCGACCCTTCGGGAACAACACCAATTCCATTTTCTCTGTTTGTCTTCAACGGCCTGGCAGCATAGCCTTTTGGTACAAGCACTAAAAAGTCTGTCTCTATATTAGATGGCAAATCTCTTAGAATCTGAAGGCTTTTGTCGTACGGTAGATGGCTGATGTCCTTGTTGTCCACACTCAGGATGATATCACCGGGCCTTAGGAGACCAGACTTTTCCGCCTCGCCCCCTCTCACAAGCTCTGCAATTTCCAGGCCATTGTTTCGACTCTTCTTTGTGACAATACCAAGACCGTTATTTAGGCTTTTAGTCAAGCGAACCTGAATAGTTGCTGGGGGCTCGTGAGTCGAGTTTTCCATTTGTGTAGTCATGTGGGTGTAAGGTGTCGGAAAAAACTTATCCAGCAAACGAAAGTTTGACAAAGAGTTTAAAATTTCTCGGGAATGATTTTCCATAAATTGCACTGGTTTACGTAATCATGTCGTTTTTTAGCGTCATTCTGGTGCATTAAAATTTTAAAAGTGTATTACCTAAACTAAACTGCAACACTTTTCTTAATTTTTTCGCTGCCTTGAACTGTTTAAATTAATATTTTCATACAAATAATTTTGAGAAGTTTTGAGTTATATTGAACTCTTTCAAAAATTTAAACGATTACTTACTGTAAAATACCTTTGATTGCCACAAAATATCTTTTGAAAAAAAATTCTAGCTCTTACTCAGTTCAAGATAACATTTTTCAAAGTTTTTTTGAACAACTTTTCGAATATACTTTTCTGCGAAATATAAACTAAATATATTTCTACCAACAATCTTCTCCACCTGTTGACAATGTGGTTGCGCAGAGATCCTTCTCTCTCTCCCTCGAACTATCCGATTAGTGTTTTAAAGGTGTGTTTGTGAGAGCATCTGTGCCGAAGCGCGCGTCGTGATTTTCCTGCATCGCGCGCCCGCAATGAGCGCACCAATAGCGAAGCGACTTGTCGATTGCGAGAACGGTGGGGCGGTTATCACAGATGCGCGTGCGAAAGCTCACGACCAAAACTTTCAGTTTTACGATATCTGTTTGAGGGAAGAGTTCTAGAGCGCAGCGTAAGGATTTAAAAATAAGAACAGATTATTTTCTGTAAAAAGAAATAAAGGAAAAACATCCCAAGGTAAATAACATCGTAAAAAATGATAAAATCAAGATTTCAAGTCCTATAACTGAACGATTAAGCATGATTTTTTTTTTAAATGAAAAAAAAAGACTCATCCAAGCACGTTTTTCATTGTTGAAATACTTTTCGGTCAATTCTCATTATTTTGTTGCAGCTGCAGTTACGTTATATCTTTTCAATAATTTCGCTGGTTGCATCTGCATGATATTTTTTGTTGTATTTATTTATTTTTATTTTTTTAATTTATTCATTTATTTTTATTTTTTAATTTTATTTATTTATTTATTTATTTATTTTTTATTTTTATTTTTTTATTTTTTTGAAGACTGTTGAAAGTTTTGTTTTCAGCCAACCGATTTTTATTATCTCAAGTATAGTTTCAAATTATCTAATTAAATGCAGCATTATATTAACTCATTGCAAATGATTGAGATTTTTTTCGCTGCTGTAAGAGTTTGTTATTATTATACTTATTACTTTGATTTTTTATGTCTTTTCATTTCCTGTAATCATGCTTTACACATTTTTTTAATTGGAGTCCAGAGAAACGTTTATTCGCAATTCCAATAAACTATAGGAGACGCTGCAGCCTCTGGCCATTGGCTCCTGACAGAGGTAAAACAAAAACCCACTCTCGTACACCTGTCCAATTAGACATCTGCTTTGCCCGGCCAAAATTGCAATGTTTTAGCTCTTTTACTAATTTCTGAAATCACCGCAAAGCTTTAAAATTGCGAATAAGTATCTACTTACAATATTGAAGATTCTTTGCAAAAATTCGATGCAATTTTAATAGTCAGGACCTTTGTATCAGAATTTTCGAATTTGTTTCCAAAAACGATTTTGTTTAGTTTTGAGTTTTAGAACCAAAGCCTCAGAATTTACTCACACACTCCGTAGATTCATTTTCTAAAGGTGGTGGGATGAATAACTCACATTCGGGTGCACGTTTTCGAAGTTTTGGAAAATTGAAATAGTTTTCATCTTTTGTAATACTTACCAATTTTTGCTTAAACATATATGCTTAAGTTAAAACAATTTTAAAGTATTCTACAGAAAATAATTTTATTCATTGCTGTTATACCTGTAGATTACATTTGGTTAGGAAATATGATCTATTAAAAATAAACGATTGTTTGAAGTAAACATCTCAACTTCAGCAAACACGTATTTTATGAAACGAATATTTTAATAAAATATCACTAGATTATATCTCTAAAATTATGAAAGAAAGTCTGTGATGAACCTGCGCCGAGGAGACCCCTATAGTACTTACAACCTTGAAATGTTGTACAAAATTACCTCGAGGACCGGGGGTTTGCACCTGGGATTTTTTTATTTTTTTATTTCGAATTAGTTTTTTTTTTTTTTTTTTTTGTTATTAATTTTTTAAGCTAAAATGTCACGTGATTACCTATTAAAGGGATGAAAGATTTCGAAAACCCCTTAACATTCGATATCGTTCGAACGAGACAAAGTTTCTGCATCAAATAAAGCTTGTTCCAATTTTCGCAGTTAAGTAGAACAGCAGAGATAAGGGTTTCTTTTTTAACGAAAAGTGCTAGGGTGAACTCAATTCAAGCCCAGAGCTGAAGAGCAAAATATATTGCTAGAGACTATGAATTTGAAAGCAACTTTTCAAGCGTACAAAAATGCCGTTTTGCGATTATCAGGAATCCCTTAGTAGCCGTAACTGTGCAAGTTAGTACAAGTTAGTTTGTAAATTGTACCAACAACTTGCAACAACTTGGAAAGAGGGGCTCTTCAAAGCGCCTTTTTTTTTAACATCTTGAATAATCACATTTCTACCAAGTTCTTTTTGTTTTCATCTGGAAGTGGTACAGTATTCTAATCATGAGCTCTTTACTTAAAAATTCTATTTTCTACGGGAGGGAGAGGGGGTTTCATTTTAAAAAGCATGAGCTTTGTGCAAGAAATAGAACGCATCTAATTATTTAGATGAGTGAGGCGTATTTTATTCCTAGAAATCGGCTTAAAATATTAAAAAATTATGTTTGAAAAAATTCGCGATTTTAGCTATTTTTGAGAATATTGATCAGATACTACACTGGTTATCATAAATTACGAAAAAATCACAAAAATGACTATTACACAAAAAGTTACATGTAGAATTTTATGAAACCTACCCACAATATGCAGCACATGGTAAGATATAAAATAACAAAAAAAGAAATCATCAGACAATTACTGCAGTATAGAAATTAACACATCCCTAAAATGAACAAATCGAAAGTGTCAGTTTGCTATAGGAAAAGTACCTTAAATATGGAATATGTTCCCCTCTAGAAGCAATGCAGCACATACAGCGATGTGTGATGTTGTCAATTATGCGGTCTATCAATTGGACAGGAAACGGGAGCCACTGCTCTTGCAAGCAGTATCAAGAACGGCAAGGGTCTGAGGGAGCGAGTTGAGAGCAGCTAGATGTCTCCCTAAAGTATCCCAAACGTGCTCGATAGGATTCAAGTCCGGGGATCGAGCTGGCCACTCCATGCGGGGAATTCTAACCTGTTGAAGATAATCATCTGCGATGCGAGCTCTGTGTGGTCATGCGATATCGTCCTGTAACAGAAAAGCATCACCTATTGTCCCGGTATATGGGCGCACATAAGCATCAAGGATGCCATCTCTATAAACCTGAGCATTCACGGTTCCCCTTGAAAGACATGGAAGTCTGTGCATCCACCTAAAGAGATGCCACCCCAAACACAGACACTGTCTCTTTCGTATTCATCTCTTTCGCAGAGGTTTGACGGATGATAACGGGTTCCAGGTTATCTCCACATCAAATAACGTCTACCATAGCTTCTTAGACTAAATCTAGACTTATCCGTAAATAGAAAAGCTCTCCATTTAGCAGGCGCCCCTGTGGATATGTTGTCATGCCCACTGTACACGGTCCCTTCTATGGCGAGGCGTGAGTGGCACACAAATGGCTGGTCGCTTCGCTTACAGACCACCTTCGTGAAGCCTTCTACGTACTGTTGTCGTTGACACCAACCTTCTGGTAGCTGCACCAAGGAAGGATCTAAGATGAGTTGGAGCAGCGGCTCTATTCCTGCATGTACATAACCTCAAAAATCGATCATCGGCGCTCGTCGTAGCCATCGGCCGTCCCTGGCTAAACCTCCTGGATGCCGAATCTGTCGTTTGAAGTTGGCTCCAAAGTCTATGAACCACAAAAGGACTCCCATTTCGCCATCTGGCTACTTCTGTTTGACGGCCCTGCCTCTAGTCACCAAATGGCTCTATATCGTAGCTCTTCAGGCAAATGATGCTTGGAAGTCATTGTTACAAAATGGCAATCTTGGATTTCTTATGGCAGTATCACAGCGCAGTTAATAGGCTTGCTTTCAAAAAGGGACTTTTTATGCTCCTCACAGATGACGCACTCCGATTTCAGCGCCATTAATTTGCATGTTGCACTTTTATTCAGCAATTCTTACCCGACAACGCATTCCAATTTTACACGGTTTGGACCTTTTTTGATCTAGTTATCGCTATATTTGTGATTTTTCCTTAATTTATGATAACCAGTGTAGAAAGTAGATATGGGCATACGGGAAAATAGGCTCGTTTAGTTCTAGACGGAACTTCTTGTTTTTACGAAAGCGATTTTGTAATAGAAAAAAAAATCTGCATCGTTTAAAGAGTTCTACTACTTTATTTGTTCGGTTATTTATATTTTATGTATCTCTTCATCAGATGAGCGAGGCATAATTTATTTTTGGAAATCGTCTGAAAATATTAAATAAAGATAATTTGCAGTCTTAGCCAATTTAGAGAATATTGATTAGATACTAGAAAATCTATTTTGGTATACGAGAAAGTAGGCTCCTTTAGTTCTGGACCAAGGGCGGATTCAGGGGAGGATCACAGTGTCAGCTGACCTCCCTGTGATGAGAAATATTTTCTATTATTATTTTATTTTTCCTTTACTTATTATTATCATTGTTGAATATCAATTTTTTGTCCTGGAAAATTTAGTGTAAGGTAATCAATGTTAATCCCATTTTATTTAGTCTTGTTAGACTTGTCTTTTGACGTCTAATAAATGCAAATTCTATTACATGTAATGTAGCTTTGAAAAAAATAGGGGTCCTAAACCTCGGGAGCTGGGTCTAGGCCCAGTAGGCCCATGCGTTCATCAAGGCACGTTTACAATACAAACTTTGAAACGTATGTCTGCAGTGCTGTACTTCTTTTAACTTTGTTCATTGAAACTTTAATGCAATAATGTTGTGCCTTTCTTGTTTTCATTGAAACGAAAATTTTCTCCACAAATTATACATAAAAAATGTTTTATTTTCATTTATTTGAACAATTTTATGTTGATTTTTCACGATAACAATTTTTATTAGAATACATGTACAAGTTTTGTATATTATTTTAAAGAAAGTTCTCGTCATACTTAGTTTTTCTTCCACTTCACTGGCTACTGAAACTTGACCCCCCCCCCCCCCCTTACAAAAATTTCTGGATCCGCCCCTGTTCTGGACGGAACTTGTTGTTTAAATCGGTATTTTCACTTTATGCTCAACGCATGGTTAAAAAGACCGAGAAGCTTTGGAAATGCAACAAAATCGTTCAACGGAATTTATTTCACGTGTCAACGGACGGTAAAAGGAAACATTTTCAACCCTCATTTGTTTTTCTTCTTCCCCTCGTCAGAAAAGTTGCCTTTTACCCTGTTGCATAAATTTCCTCCTCTTTTATTTCATTTCATGATATAAAGACACCTCGGTAAAAGTGGAGCAGTTGCTCTGATAAACCGACGGACAATGAAATTTCAATGTAGAGTGAAGGTATTTATTTCTAAGTTATCAATTTAAAATACTTTCTTCCTGCACGACAAGTTCATTTCATTTTTTTTTTTATTCATTGCGACGCTGTCAGGTTAGTTTTTCCCAACACTTTATAGTTTTTACTCTTTATTACCACTAAATATCATACAAAAGGAACACTAATAAATCGTAATATTTTTTAAGTTTTACTATATCGGATGAAGCAATCATCAAAAAATAAATTACCTGCACATTATGTTTTGTGCAACATTAAAAAATAAACGATACCCTGGTGGCCCATGTAACGTTCAAACTTTCATAAACGTTTTGAAATGGTTGTCACACAACACCAGCCCCCCTTTTTACATACCATAAACGTGATTCAACGTTTATGAAATGAAGTGTTACCTGGGATACTGTTAATATTAATGTCAAAAAGAAACTGTTTGTTCAAAGACAAATTAAATAAGAAAACTAATCAAAACATTTAAATATGTTTGGTATAAGAAATTCTTTAATTCTATTTGATTTGAAGAATAATCATTTATATTTACCTTATCTCCCTACCTAAGGACCTTAGTTAAGCGTCATGAAATCATAGGGGAGATCGGGGCTAGTATGCGAAGGGGTAAATGTGCGGAAATTAAATAATTTTCTCGTTTTTGGTTTGACAGCTCTAAGTGAGCTGTCACGTAACAGCATAGATGCTTCGCTACTCTCAATGTATTTTCAGTGAAATCTGCCAAACCAAACGTGTTGCACAAGAGAAAGTTATTTTCCACAGTGTTAAGTAATTTTTTTTTCATCCATAGTTATTTTCTTATAAAACTTATAATAGTAGAGCAATTTACCAAAACTTATTGGTATTGAATAGCCTGTGCTTCTACGTACCAAATGATGCCTTATTCGAATTATTTTATGAAACCATTTTTAAACCAGTGTAGCTTGATTTCAATTCGGCGAGTTGGGGCTAGTAGGCGAACTTTTTTCGGGCTAAGTGTGCGAATTCGCATATTTGCCCCAAGTTAAGTTTTTAATGTCAAAGCATTAAACAGTATAAATTTAAATTCTGTAAAGTACTCATTTAATGGAATAATTGCATTAGTTACACTATTCTTGAGCTTATCATTTCTTACAGACATGCTTATACAATTGCCAACGTACGTGCTCTTCTTTAAGGAAATGAGAAAATACAAGGGAAAAAAACAACAACAATGGGAAAACCGCAGCAGATGTAATGCTGCATGTATGGTGCATTCCTTAGTGGGTAGATGGCAGCTGAAATGTTTCCAGGTTTCTTAAAGGATTTTGCTAAAAACTCGAGAAGCTCAAAGAAAAATCTCTGATTCTCTTACTAGACATTTAAGACTCCCACGTCAATTTGGTCGGCTTGATTTTTGTAAGGTAAATACTACACTACTAAAAATAATAACAGTACTCCCTTTCCCACCACATTGTAACCATAAGTTGCTGCCTCTTGATAAGAGTCTACATGGCCCATTGAAAATTATGTTAATTCCGTCTGTGATTCTTGGATGGTGAATAATCTGGGAAAGCCAATGACGATTTACGACGTACCAACGGTGGTAACAGTTTCGTTTCCACAAGAAGCAAGCCCCACAAATATTATAAATGGTTCCAAAATAACTGGTGTGTTTCCCTGCAGTTCAAACATTTTTCAGGACAGTGACTTTATGCCACACTGTAAAAACGATTCAGAAACGTTCCTGGAAAATAATAGGCAGCTGATGTGCCCAATTTCAGCCAGTAACATATCTTACAAAAACCAGGAACATTTTCCGATAAAAGCCAGTAACCTTTCTGAAATTTTAAGAAATCTCCCCTATTAAAGCCAGTCGTGAAACATCTAGAAAAATTAAACAGGTTTAATTTGTTTGATTAGAACCTTTCTGATTTACCAAGAAAACTCCAGAAATATTAGAGCAACCATGGCCAAGCTACGCGAAAATTGCAAGCAAGAAGCAAGCAAATTGCTTGCTTGCAATTCCTGCCTCGCAAGGCTGTAGCTATCCAGTGACGTATTTGCTCCCATTGGAAGCTTAGTCAATCCGGACGGGCCATAAACAATCTAAAGCCGATACACTTAATAAACACGCTCCGTGAATATTTTAACTGGTAGCAAAAAATATTTTTCACACCAGTGCAAGGTCTGGATTCGTGCATCTTTTAGGAATGCAGGAAACTTTTTTGCGAAGATACTTGATTTTTTGGGGAAATAGGTGAAAACCTCTGAAATCACGAAACGTTCCACGGAAATAATTAGTAACGTTTCTGAATTTTTTTACAGTGCAAGTTGTATCACTGATCGGCCAGACTCCCAATCACCTGGATCTATGAGTGAATCTGTTTGTCACAGCAGGTAACCATACTGGAAGAAAGTAGTAGAACTGGATGTTCCTGTCCTAGAGCAGATTCTGTTGCTACGTCATTCAATAATTCAGATTTAGAGTTTCTTACTGAAGATAGCGCTATGCCTCAGTTAAACCCTCATACGTCTCTGAGCACTTCTCCAGATCATATACGACCTAATTCTAAAGCTGGAGAGGATCGGATCAAAAAAGGATGGAAACCAAAAAGAGGTCTACAGCAATACTCTTTAACACTCCAGTCAAAAAAGGCTCTTCAGGAAGAAAGAATCGTAGCAGAAAACGAAAATCATCGCAAAAAGTCCCCAAAACGTGCAAGAAATCTCTGAATCCAAGAAAAAAGGAATTTAAACCCAAAAGAAACATAAAAAAGAAGAACGAAGGCAAATAAAATAGTCCATTTCGAATAACGTTTGCATTTTTCAGCATTTACTTCTAAAATCAGTTAAACCGTTTATATGGTCTAATATAACTCATTTTGAAGCAATTATAATACTGATTTCGCTTTATTTCATTCATTGGGAAGTTTTACTTCCTTATTTAAAGCATCATTGAGGCTTTATGTGAAATCTTTTATATCTATTATGAGTTTTTCTCAATTCGCTAACTTATCTCATACAGCTCGCCAATTTACCAAGTGACGGGGCAAGTGTGCGAACTCTGCGAAGCTTCACAAAAAATTATGTAAAAAATAGACAAAGCATAGCGCTCTCAAAACAAAAATACGATTTTGTTGCTGATACCATACAGATTATCCGAGCAATAAAAGAAACATTTTCTACTTTATTTACAACCTTTAAAAAAATAAAGTTTAAAAAGTTCTCCAGCTATCCCCTGTCTCCTCTACTTACTTGAGGCCCTCTGGTCAC
Organism: Uloborus diversus; assembly: GCF_026930045.1. NCBI lineage: Eukaryota > Metazoa > Arthropoda > Arachnida > Araneae > Uloboridae > Uloborus > Uloborus diversus. The sequence continues at coordinate 66,327,436 of NC_072734.1, read as the reverse complement.
ATAAAGCAATGCATCATGTTCCTCGCTATCTACCAATCACAAGGCGACATTGACCGTGTCTCCCACTCTCTACCAATCACAAATCCAATATAACAACCCCAAATCATGGTTGGAATCACGGTTGGAATCGATAAGCAATATTTATTGCTCGACATAAAAGAAAGACAAAAAAAAACGGAGGGGGTGGAGCATAGTCATTGCACAGTTTAAGTTATTTAAGTATTTTATCCCTTTATGTTCCAGATAAATTCAGCACTCTTTTGTAAACAAAAAAAAGTTTGAATAACAAATATATATAATATCTATTATTAAAGTTAATACATACCTACGGAATATATATAATGTCTCCCCCCAGAGAGTTTTTTCTGTCTCTCGAAGCAAGTAAACTACTCCATTTTTAATTAAATTTAAAAACGAAACTTTCTAAGAGCTGTGTCATAGTTCATATAGTTTTTCTCTTGAAGCGAAATTTTCGTAAACAGCACCAGCTGAAATTCCCTTAAATTAAGAATTCCCCAGGGTGCCAAAGTTTCCATTTAGATTACCGTGTTTTCGTATTACACATTCGATTTAAGTTGAAACTTTTCCACTTAAATTTTGTGTATTTCATATTAAATATTCTTTGTAAGGATTAGATAAAACACGAGTGAAACATTTATCACATTTCTACAAATTTGAAAATTTTTGAAAGTCATCCAGGGGAATACTTCTTCAAAAATAGTTCTACTTTGTAATGGCTCCTGTGAATATGTTGTTGAGCTTCTAACTTTTTCAAACTTCAAATTAGCATTGTTATTTTTTAAAGCTGTGTCTGTTTTTTGTTTTTTGCATCTTTCGGTATTTTTGTTTGATATAAAAAGAGATTCGATTTGGTATTTTAATGAAAAATGTTAGTGTAACTTGTATTTGATTGCAATGTTCCACACTGCCCATCTTTATCAAAAGAAAAATGTGCTTACCGAGGTAAATACTATCAAATACCATAACCTCTATTCGTCAAAAGGATGAGTAAAAAGGAAACAAATATGATACCAGGAAAGTTTTTCCCCTTTTCAAAAATGTTCTCTACAATAACACAAAAAGTTAACCAGCATTTGACGTCTACTTGACGCCAAGTTGTAATTGACCACGCTAAACTCGGGATTGAAACCGCCAAATTTTGTATTTTTAAATTTGCAGCTAGAGTTGGGGCAAACCTAACCTGACAACATTTTGAAGGCAGATTCGAATAGCAGCATTCCGATGCTACCAGGATAAGTTTACCCCAGCTATAGTCTATCTTTCCCATGAACGCAATATAGTCTATTAATCTGTGTACCCACTTTTATTCGCATCTCTCAGTTATACATGCTTTAGTATGTGAGAGCCTCTTTCACTTATACACGCTCTTCTATGTGATCTCTTGGATTTGTACTTTAGTCCCCTTTTTGATATTCATTATAATATATTCATGTTTCATTATCTCTTTCTCTCTCTCAATTATATGTCAGCCAATACATGCATCCCTTTACAAGTCTTTTAGTTCTAGGCATGGGCAATGTTGTTCTTTTTAATAAACCGTTCATCAGAAGATCGTTCATTTTTTCAACCGTTCATTGAATTCGTTCACTTGAACAATTTCGTCCATTTAAAGAAGTTTTTAAAATTTTTATTAAAATAATATTAAACAAAAATTATTGAACGTTATAAATTAAGACCCGGAAAGTGAGTCATAAAAGTAATAAAACCTAATTTATTAACTTACCGGCTTAAACAATGGGTCAACCAAAAGCTGAAGAACGAGTGATGCCGAATGATTTATTACAAAGTAGAGAAGAGAAAGCAAACTATGCTTGCTTGGGTCGTAGTATAACTTAGAGATTAATACAAGTAAAAATGTACGAAAGAACGAACTGAAGCACATATACTTCCAGTGCAAAGTTCAAAACCGTTCGCCCTTCAAAAGAACTGCTGTTCATTTTTTAGAAGCTTTTAATGTGCCGTTCCTTTTAATTCATCGTTCTTTTTGACCCATTCGTTCATGAAAGACACACCCCTAAGTTGTACGTATTTTTTTTTTCATGCCTTTCTAATTGACGTGTTACCTCACTTATTAGTTGAAATTAATTATCTGCTACACTTTCTCTACATATCTCTATGAATTTTATAAAAACTTGCGTCATATCTTTCAATTACATGTCATGCTGTTTACTCCTTTTTGCATAGGATTAGCAGGCACTACGGCAATTTTTGTGTAAAATTTAATTGTTTCAAGTTGCATATAGTTGTCTCAAAACAAAAACTTAACTCCGAAGCACTGCTGGTGAAGAATCGCTCAAGGAAAGGGCGATCGCCCCCAACTCCCTTCCCTTGTATATACACTTGAAGTAGGCTTGCCAGATTTCTGAAATGTTCAACCGGAACACTGGAATATCCCTCCCCCCCCCAGGGGTCGTTAGTACTCAAAGGGGTGCATGCCCTAGGCCTATTTTTGGAGCGTTTTATAGTGCAATTTATTATCAATGCTATGAATTAAGGATTATTAATTATAAACCTGAAACAGGGGTAATAAAAAATAACATAACCAAATCATTTGAACATTTCACTTGCCGAGATGTAAATATTTACATTTTATTTTAGTTAGAAAAAACACTTTGAATGAGGAATAAAAAAATTAACAATATTTATAGATATACTTTCAATTTTATAGAACTTTAAAAAGTCTTTTTTTTTATAGCTTTAATCTTGTTGCAAAAATCCTCACTAGCTAATCCGGTATTAATTTTGCAAGTGAATATTACAAGTGATAAAGTAATTATCCTGAATAACCTTTCAAAAGTAACTATTTTTAGACCTTTTTGGTCATTTGTAATCAAACTTATCTTTTTCTGGGACGTGAAGTAAACCGGTCGGGACACCGGGATTTTGCTTAAAAACCGGGACGTCTGGCAAGCCTAACGATAAGGATAAGAAAGCTTTATCATTTAAATTGAGAGACTCTAACTTTATCTGATAACATGAAAATTTGAAATTGAGGGGAACGATAAGGATCACGGAGATCAACACTAAAATTGGAGAAAATTATAACCTATAATTTGTTAAACTTATGGTGAACGATGAGGATCATACAGGTCAACATTAAAATTGAAAGAAAATACATTTGATAGTAGGTGAAGTTAAGTGCGAACGACGCAGACGGGACAAAAATTAAAAATTGAGGAAAACGTGACAATTAAACATTAAAATTCAACTAATTATTGGTAAAATTTCCAAGTTAAGAAAATCATCGTAAAGAATGCATTTTTGATTTCCTTTTGTGATTACTTGTTCTCAGAAAAACTATTACAATTATTTTGATATTAGCTGTATCGAAATAATAATTTTAACAAACTAAGTAAATCTCGGCTGATGTTCAAATGAATATAAATGTGCAAAAGTCTGGTATAAACTAAAACTGTTCTTATATTTTTTCAGAGTTCAGTCCATCTTTTAAGCGCTATAAAACGTATAATTCATCTCTATTTAACAAGGATGGCAAAAAGATTGATACTGTGTTTATAATTCGTTGCGACTTAACCTTGAAAATGCTTATATCTTTTCGGGACAAAAGGGATGGTTGATTGGCACTAAATCCAGTTGTTCCATCGCTGTAGCTTTACACAAATCCGAGCCAATAGCATGTTCCTCTTTCACTGAACTCACGAAAAAGGAGTACACGATGTTAAGATCAAGCCCCAACTTATCAGAGCAACAATATACAGTGCTGGTCAAATTATTAGACTAAAGAATTTTTTTTTTTTTTTTGTACACTATATGTACTAAAATACTATTTATTTTACTGTTAAAGGACTGCACATACTGTACACTGATTATTAGTGAGTATGTGTATGTGAGTATATATAATAGTGAGTATAAACAATTTTTTACCTCCTTTTTAAAGAAATGGTGTAAACCTTGCGAAAAGTATGCCAAAAAAGACTTAAACTGCTCATGAAAAACAAGGGAATGCATACTAAATATTAGATAATTATTTCACTGTTCGTTAATGTGTCTATAGTTATGTACTCAATAAAGAATTTGCTTTTAAAACAGTCTTTGTCTAATAATTTGGCCAGCACTGTTGTTGCTGTTAACAAGTGTTGGAACGGAATATGGGTTACAAAAAAAAAAAAGAAAGTAAAAACATCTACGGTTTTCAATGCTACTGTGGCAACATGGGGGGGGGGGACTAAAAGAGGCTAGATACAGTATTCATTGTTTTGAATGAATGCCCCAATATTTCCCAATTTGTTGTCCTAAACTTCGACCTTGCTCCATTTTCTAAAAAAAATATTTCTCTACCTTATCCTTATTTTCGTTTTGAAGTAAACATATTGCAATTCGATAATCTGGAGCCTATTATAAGAAGAGACTAGTTTCAAGTTGTATCGTCCTTAAAACATTTTAATTTTTTCTTTAGGCCAAGATGTTAGTATCATTTCGGAAAACTTTCCGCTGCTTTTTTTTTTAATTCTTCACTTATAGAAGGAGTTACTCTCCCGATCACTTCAGTTAGCCGATCAAAAAAAAAAAAAAACATTATTCTTAATCAACAGTCTCATATGTAATTAAAAATCCTTCAAAAATGCCGAAAATTAAAAGGATTTTTCTTTAAATTGTACTTCAGAAACCAGTACAAGTGCGTTTCTTTGTATGGAAGAAAAAAATGTAAGATATTATTTTCTTTCTTTTTTGAGTTCTTATGTAAAGTATCCAGATTAAGTCTACTTTAATTAGACATTAATAATCACCGTTACAAATGCTTAGCTTGCAAATTGCTGCCAAAATATTTTTTCTCTCCTTAAAACAGCATAAGCGCTTAACTGGTTCCTGAAATAAAAGGTTCAATTACAATTTAGGTATATGTTGAGAGGTTTCAAAATAAAAGCAACTCCCAAGGCAATTTCAGATCATTCAGAGTCATAATTTTAATCATTTTACGGGCGTATTTTTATACCTACGTAATTTGATTTTTCCATGTATGTTTTTTGATGTCTACAAGTTTTATGAGATTCTAACAATTTTTTATTTTGACAGATGCTTTCATAATATAAGTTCTAATGATGGCACCGAAGTCGGCTAAGGTGTCACAAAAAAGAAGCAAGTTTGTGATGTAAAAACGCTGACCTTGAAAAAATTAGCATTCGATTTTAAATGAATTTCTGCAATTTCACTGTAAAAACTACTAATCGATATTCAAAGGTGATGTATACGAAATAAAATAATTTGGCAATTTTTATTGGTGTGAATGTTTCGTTTTTTCTCATGAAAACATTATAACAGAGTATAAAGTTATATAATTTTTGGAGTAGTAAAACCAATTTTTAACTTAATACTAGTAGTGATAAACCTGACAGATTTTATTATACTAAGTGAAAAATTGTTTCTGTTTTGTCTGCTTTGGAATTTTGAACCGTCATATATTTGTTTTCATCTATGAAAATTTTAAAAGGCTAATAGGATAAAGTATTATCTAATCTATAATAATCAGTTTACAATAAAAACCATTCTGTGCAGTCTCAATACTGCACATATGGTGTAAAAAGAAGTTGATTTGTTACTAGTATTTCTGAAATACAGTAGGTCCATATGCAACTTATAACATTAAAAAAAGAAAACCATAAAAATATTCTGTTTTACCAGAAAAAGAAAAATAAATGCACTGAATTGCATGTATAAAGTTAAAATAAGCTTAAAAGTTTAATGGATTGCATACAGCAAAACATTTCCCACGTTATGCTGCACATTTCAGCAACTCAATGCTGGAAGTGAAAAAAGTACTTTTAGTGAAGATACGATGTAGTATTTTCAGTTATGTATAAAAAACTTTCTAATTTTTAATACCTTCAGGGATCAAAAAGGTTTGTTTTATGAAAACGCTATAACTGTTCCGAAAATAAAGCTTCAGACCATATTTTGCAATTTCCTTCTATTTGTAAATTTTTAAGTTTGCAATAGAGCTAAGAGTTTTTTGTATAAATGAAAATGCGCCACTTTTTCTTCTTTAACAGGTATTTGTTTTGTGTGCAAGGAAAATATCAATAAAACATATATTTAACAGCAGTTAATTATTTTTATGTAAAAGGCTTTTATATTTCTTTAATTGTTGCTTTTCATAGCCTAAAACATTATTTTTTTTTTGTTGAAAAACTTTAGAAAAGGAACCGATTTCGTATGTAGGCTGATTTCTACAACTTACATACAAAATCAATTGCTTTACTTTTCTAAATTGTTCTTCAGCTGTAAAAGCAGTGATTTCGACTATGAAAAGAAACAATGATAGGGTGAAAAAACCCTTTTGCATAAAAATTGATAACTATTTATTTTATGGTTTACTGCTGTTAATTTTACTGTACAAATCATTTTTTAAACAGTATACTACTGCTGCTTTTATGGCGCAATTTAGCTGATTCCGCAGCATAATACTGCTAACTTTACAGTTTCATACTGTTAATTTTGCTGGGCAATTCCGTTAAAAAACAGTATATTACTGTTAATTTTACGTATTATCTCTGTTAAATTTACAGGTTAAGTCATTCCTAAAACAGTATATTACTGCTAATTTTACAGTTAGATACTGTAAGCTTTACAGGGCAGTTCCATTAAAAAACAGTATTTTACTGCTAATTTTGCAGTTAATCATTGTTAATTTAACAGGGCAATTCCATTAAAAGACAGTATATTACTGCTAATTTTACAGTTGGATACTGTAAGTTTTACAGGGCAGTTCTATTAAAAAGCAGTATATTACTGCTAATTTTACAGTTTATCGCTGTAAATTTCACAGTAAAAGTCTGTTATAAAACAGTATATTACTCGCAAATTTTACAGTTTAGAATTGTAATTTTTGCAGTTTTTCTTTGGAATGCGAGCTGCCAGTATTTTACTGTAAAAACAACAGCTTTTTTTTTTGCAGTGTACAACAATGAAAAAAAGCTATTTTTTGAGATTTTTTTCCTTATTTTTATTTATTTTTGTTGTTAGTGAATGCATTTTTGAAATGTAGAGTAGTTATTTATTTACCCCCGATTACCACACAATTTCAGAAGCTTAAACGCACTTAATTAATGAAAAAGTATGTCTAAAAACTATGCTTAGTTAGAATTAGAGTATAAACACATAAGAAATAAATTATACTAAAAAATGTGGATGCCTTTAATCTTAAATTTTGAACATTGTTTGAAAGAACTACAGAATGTACATTGTTTGAAAGAACTACAGAATGTACCAAGTACAGAAAATGTCCTTTATTATACACAACAAATATTAACACATTGAGAGTAAAACACAAGTGTATGACAAAAATTTAAATTTCTTAAAAAATACCCTTAAAATAGCCAAAAATTTAAATAATTTTTCTATTACATTTTCTTTGTCAAGAGCTCTCTTCAATAAGTTTATTTTAAAAAAATGCCTTGTAGTCCAAAATTTTTGTATTTCTTAAGCCATTTGCACAAATGAGACTTTTTACGCACTGTATTTCTGGAATATTAACCCTTTTTTAAATTGTGACAGTTAAAATAGGATGAATCATCATTATATATCATAATATGATGTAGCAAATTTATAGTTTTCCTGCATTTAAAAATATATGTGCCCTATCTTCTTTTTTCTATGGTTCTAGTAGAGATATTTCGAATAAGAAATGAGTTATTCAAGTTGTGTTGCCAGGGTTGGCAAGTATTTTGCCACGGGTGAAAAAAAACCACGGTTTTCCCCTTCCAGCAAAAATAGATTTTTTGCCAGTATTCAAAAGGGAACAAAAAATGGAATTTTTATAAACAACTTAAGTAGTTTTTTTTTTTTTAATTTTGCCCTCAGTAAATTAATAAAAGATATTAAACATGCTTTAATTAAATTCTAGTTTCGGTTTTCTTTGACATCTACACTGCAAAAAAAAAAGCTGTTGTTTTTACAGTAAAATACTGGCAGCTAGCATTCCAAAGAAAAACTGCAAAAATTACAATTCTAAACTGTAAAATTTGCAGTAATATACTGTTTTATAGCAGACTTTTACTGTGACATTTACAGCGATAAACTGTAAAATTAGCAGTAATATACTGCTTTTTAATAGAACTGCCCTGTAAAACTTACAGTATCAAACTGTAAAATTAGCAGTAATATACTGCTTTTTAATAGAACTGCCCTGTAAAACTTACAGTATCAAACTGTAAAATTAGCAGTAATATACTGCTTTTTAATAAAACTGCCCTGTAAAACTTACAGTATCAAACTGTAAAATTAGCAGTAATATACTGCTTTTTAATAAAACTGCCCGGTAAAACTTAC